>NC_058089.1:7118216-7418216 GCF_014858855.1 Bufo gargarizans | reverse complement strand
AAATGCTGATCTAGGATTTTGCATAGATTTGAATTAGCTGGAAAATCAACAGTAACAATACTTTCCATACTGTATTACTATTAGCAGTACTAGTGAAAGTATCTTACATCATTCCGTGTATCATTGTTTTTAATATTTACTGTTTTCTATGATAAGTTCTATATTTCATATTCTCCTGTGATGGGGACATTATACACTCTATAGCTTTATGATATTATTGTTTGTACTGTTCATCTTCTCTCCTTCTCCTCTTTTCCTTCACCTTCTCATTTTCCTTCTTCTTCTCCTTTACTTCACCTTCATCTCCCACACAGTCTCCTTTCCCTTCCTCCTTTCCTTCTTCATTTTCCTCTCCATCTTTGTCACCGTCTCATTTTCCCCACTTCTTTTCCTTTATTTTCACTGTACCCTTTTCCTTCATTTCTTCTTCCATTTTTCTTCTCCTTCTGCTTCTCCTTTACTATCTCATGTTCTTCCTTCTTCTTTTTTTTCTTTTTTCTCCTTGTTTCCTTTTCCTTGATTATTTTCTTCTCTTTCACCTTCTTCTCCTTCTTTTTATCATCTTCCTTACTTCGTCTCCTTTATCTACTTCTAATTTTTCTCCTTCATCTTCAATTCATTTTTTTTTTCTCCCTTTCCTTAAGGGCTCGTTCCCACGACCGTGTGAAGCCCGAGCTGTGGACCGCAAATTGCGGTCCGCTAAGCACGGGCACCTGCTGTGTGGCAGCCACATAGGGATTGTGGCCCCATTCACTTGAAGGGTCCGCGATCCCTTCGTTCCACAAAAAGATAGAGCAAGCTCTATCTATTTGCGGTGCGGAAGCACGGAATGGAACCTAAGAAAGCACTCCGTAGTGTTCCGTAGTGTTCCGTTCCGCACCATTCCGCATCTCCGGATTTGCAGACCCATTGAAATGAATGGGTCCGCATCCGTGATGCAGAATGGCCGACGGAACGGGACCCGTGTATTGCGGATCCGCAAATGCGGTCCGCAATACGGGCATGGGCTTCACACGGTCGTGTGAACGAGCCCTAACTGTCATTTTCTAATTTTCTCTTTGTTCTACTCCTCCTTTTCCCTCTTCAGCTTCACTCATTTCTTTACTTATTCTCTTCCACTGTCTACACCTTTACCTTCTTCATTTAACCTTCTTCTCTGTTTTCTTCACCTTTGTCTATTGCTTCACCTGCTTTTCCATCTCCTTTGTCTCCTTCATCTTTTAATTCTTCTCCTTCCCCTTCTTCTTCATCACTTTCTGCTTCATGTCATCTCCTTCACCTTCACCTTTCCCTTCACCTTTGTCTTCTAGTTCTTATTTATTTTCTCCTTATTCTTAAACCCTAAGCAATCAGCTATTTTTCAGTGTGTGTGGCAATAAATTTCCTTTCTTCTTCATTTTATCTTCTTCCCCTTCTTCTAGTTCATGTTCTTCACCTTCATCATTCACTATTCCTGCTTCTTCTCCTTCACTTTATTGCCTTAACATCTCCTTCACCTTTGCTTCTCGCGCACCCATAACATTGTTCACACCTTTGACACTTTAACAAGCAGAGGCAGAGCAGTAAGAGAATTAGACAGTGGACACATATGGACAGTACTGTGCAAAAGTTTTAGGCAGGTGTGGGGAGAAATGCTGCAAAGTAAGAATACTTTAAAAAATAGAATTGTCGATCGTTTATCTTCATCGATTAACAAAATGCAAAGTGAAAGAACTGCTGTGACCGCCCTCAGGCTCGGACTGGCCCACAGGGGTACAGGGGAATCCCCCGGTGCAAGGTGGGCCCCTAGTCTCCCACCCCCTGCACAAGTGGCACATAACACATTAGATTTACTGCACTACATACATATATTCAATGTACAGCACCTCAACCAGCCTGTGTTCATATAAAAAACTTGTTAAATTATGTATTATATTTGAATGTATCCATACGGTGGGCCCCCTAAATACATTTTACTGCTGGGCCCTAGGTACCCCAGTCCGACACTGACCGCCCTTTGCCTTCAGCATCAGTTCTTCTAGCTACACTTGCACACAGTTTTTGAAGGAACTTAGCTGGGATGAACTAACCTTCTGATTTCAAAGGAAGTTTTCTTGGCCAACCACTGCATCTATAGTCCTTAATGTTGCCCTTTTCTTTGTGCTTCTTTAAAGGAGCTTGGACAGGGCATCTTGAAACCCCTGTCTTCTTTGAAATCTTTGCCATGGAAAGACCTTGCTGATGCAGTGTAACTACCTTGTGCCTTTTTGCTCATTGTGCCATTGTGTATGATCTGTGACATGACTTCCACAACCTCACCTTTGTAGCAGAGTCTGGCTGTTCCTCACCGAGTTTTAAAGAAGAGCGGTCACCTCTCCTGGCAGGTCTGTTGTAGTAACTACTTGCATTCCCCAAGTAATAACATTTCTGGAGCATCTATTCTTATGACTTTATGAAGTGCCATTCCTTAATTATTACTACTAGAAGTTATAAATGAATAGTCCCCAGCTTGCAGTAAAGGTGCAGATGGGTGTTACCATTTGGGGAGTGTGTCCCTGCACAGTCTGAGACTAGTAGCACTGATTGGACACAGACACACTTGCTACTGGTAACACCAAGCAATACCTTGACTGCAGACTGCTGGCAATTCACTTGTAAACTTATAGCAGGAATAATACAGGAACGGCACAACACAGAGTCATAAGAATAGATGCTCCAGAATTGGTATTACATGGGGAATACAAGTAGTTACTACAACAGACATCTCAGGAAAGGGGACAGGTCCTATTTAAGCCTCCTTTAGAGCTGTTTCAGTTAAAGGGGTTTTACGAGATTTTTTTCATCAGTATCTGATTGGAGACATCCTGGACCCCCACCGATCAGCTGTTTGAGAAGGCAGGGGCGCTCCTGTGAGCGCTGAGGTCTTCTCTCTGCTTTTCCTAGGCCAATGACAACACCTTCATTGATCATGGGGCCTGAGATACCAAGCACAGCCACGATACAATGCTTGGAGCTGTGCTTGGTGAGCTGAGGAGCACCACTGCCTTCTCAAAACAGCT
Source organism: Bufo gargarizans (assembly GCF_014858855.1). NCBI lineage: Eukaryota > Metazoa > Chordata > Amphibia > Anura > Bufonidae > Bufo > Bufo gargarizans. The sequence continues at coordinate 7,415,178 of NC_058089.1, read as the reverse complement.
GATTGGCGGGGGTGTCGGATCCCAACAATCAGATACGGATGAGGACAGGTCATCGGTATCAGAATCATGGAAGACTCCTGTAATGACTGCGCTTCAAGCTACATATGGAAATTAGTATAATTGGCTATTCATGCACCTGACTATATTCATACAAAGATTCTGACTTTGCAAGTGTGCCTAGAAGAACTGATGCTGTTTTGAACACAAAGGTTGGACAGAACTAATATTTATTGGATCTAGTTTTGTCTTCTGTTCATTTACTTTGCACTTTAATTGATAAATATAAACTATAAACACTTCTAAAACTTTTTCATAGTACTATATATATACTGCAAAGAAATAAATGGGGGTTAGTTTGCACATCCCAGTGCGCAGGTGCATGTCGCAATGGCTGAAAGCGCGAAAGCACAAGCAAACAAAATGCAGCAGCACTCTACAAATACAAATAATTAAAGGGGTTGTCTCACTTCAGCAAATAGCATTTAGTATGTAGAGAAAGTTAATACCAGGCACTTGTGTATTGTGATTGTCCATGTTGCCACCTTTGCTGGCTGGATTAATTTTTCCATCACATTATACACTGATCGTTTCCATGGTTTTGACCACCCTGCAATCCACCACTGGTGGTCGTGCTCTCACACTATAGGAAAAAACACTATCCTATGTGCACTCCCATGGTCTCAGCCACTAGAAGGGCTGGCACTTTCCCCTATAGTGTATAAGCATGGCCACCACAAATTGCAGGGTGGTTGTAACCATGGAAACAAGCAGTGTATATTGTGATGGAAAAATGAATCCAGCTAGCAAAGGAAGCAATATGGACAATCACAATACATTAGTAAGTGCCTTGTATTGACTTTTTTTTTACATGATAAATGCTATTTGCTTAAGTGACACAAACCCTTTAAGTAAATGCAATCGTGCCATACTCACTATAGAAAATGTACTAATGCTACATTATAAATGTGAGATTCTTGACAAATACATTTTGTACAAAATTATTTGTGCCTGTCTGCCAGCGTCAAGGTGATCTCTTTAGGACAGGAACCTACGCTAAATACTATCTCCTGCGGTGCAATACTGGCCTCCAATAAATTCAGGGAATGCATTTTCCACATGCATGCTGAGCCCACTCTGTATTTTACCTCTCCTAGTGCCAAATGGCTTCCAATAAATGCAGGGAGAGCAGTCTACAGCTTTATACTTGCACTAATTAAAATCAGCCTGTGGGACAGACAGGTTAATCAGGAGTGCACGACCAATGGAGCCAGCCACACCTCTAATGCAGACTGCAAAGAAAGAAATGGGGTTTAGCACATCCCAGTGCGCAGGTGCACGTCGCCATGGCTAAATGCTCAAAAGCAAACGCAATGTAACAGCGCTCTGCAAACAAAAAATAATCAAGTCAATACAATAGTGCCATACTCACTATAGAAAATAGTGAACCTGCATTCCATACATTTATTGGAGGCCATTGTGGCACCAAAAGAGGGATAATATAGTGTGGAACTTGCATTCCCTGAATTTAATGGAGGCCGGTATGGCACCAGCGGAGGTAGTATTTAGTGTAGGTTCCTGCCCTAAAGAGATCGCCTTGACGCTGGCAGACAGGCACAAATAATTTTGTACAAAAAGTATTTGCCAAGAATCTCACATTTATAATGTAGCATTAGCATTAGTAAATTTTCTATAGTGAGTACGGCCCTATTATATATATGTAGCTCGTATATGTTCATCGCATATCCGTTCAGTTTTTGAAGGTAGGTGCTTTTTAAGTTTGCAGTGTGTATTATTCTTTGCTGCTGTCTGTAACTTTTCTTGCACTATTTTAATACTTACAACCAAATTCCAGATTTGCACTGCTTTGCTTTTTTTTTTCTTAGCCTGGGGCAAGTACCTAAATGTAATGTTGGTGAACGGGGCCAGATGTCACTTTTTACATGTGCTGCAAAACAGGACGCATTATGTGTTTCTGACAAGAAACCAAATAAGCCATGAAAAGCAGCAATCTGTATGGGCTCCAAAAATCCGATACGCCCATAAAAGGTGGTCATTCTATTATGCATATTTTAGTCACAGGACTTGGACCCCCTATGGTTAATGAACTTAAGATTCTAAGATTTTAATTCTATAGGAATCTAAGATTAGTTCGGTAGAATTATGGAGGGCGCTCTAGGGCTGTCAGTGTTATCAGTGTTATATTATGCCATCATAAACTATTCATAATGGGGACTACTTGCATATCCAGGGGTGTTCTCAGCACTCATAAAGGAGAGTCCTACACCTCCAAATAATTTAAAGGAAATACCAATTAACTTATATGAGCTTTTGGGATATGGGAGCAAATCATAAGGGGCAAAACACACATCAAAGCCAGAACTCCACAGCTGCAAGGTAACCGTATTAACCTAGGGACACTATATTTCATTGGCTCTCCCTCTTATCTATGAAGACCGCACCATACTCATTTTCAAGGAACTGATACGCTGTATCATGAAAAGTTTCAACTTTCTAATATAACATGTTCAATTTCTTCCTTGTTTTTTACAATCTAGTCGTCAGTGACTGGAGACATCTAGGGGCTGGAAAACTGCACAGACATGAGACATGGTCATTTTCACACAATACTGCTTAGGCCGTATTCACATTTTGTTGAAAGCTCCCAAAGCATATACCAAATGTAGCTTTAGACCCCCATGATGGAGGCCAAAGGAGTGTTCTTTTGGCTTCTCACAGGGTGGTGATTGGACTGCAGAGGGTCACCATCCAAAAATGTGGACATCATCAGGGGTGCACCACCAGTGAGGCCAGGGGAGGCGATCGCCTCAGGCAGCACCAGGTAGGGGCAAGAGGGGGGCAGTGGAAGGGCCATGGTCAATGAGCGCTTTCATTTTGGCAAAGGGATTAGGTTAAGAAATTGGCATGGGGGGGGGGGGCATTTCAGTTTTCGCCTCAGGCAGCAGAAAGGCTAGTTGCTCCCCTGGAAATCATGGTATATGCAGCCAATGGCTGATGTATGGCACTGCGCTGCTATACAATGCTGGATATTCCTAGTGTGAACAGAGCCTTAGAGTTTGCTACAGTTGTATCCAGTGTAGAAAATCCTTTGTGAGCTAAGACATCAGCAGCACAAATCTCTCCTGTCCTGATAGATTGCTGCAATGTTTCTGGATAGCGCAGGGCAAGGGCTCTTCTATTAACAATAACAGACTGCCGGGCGGAGGCTTCCTCCCAGCAGTGTGTTTGGTGACGTCACCGGCTCTGATGGGCAGGCTTTAGTGCTGCCCTAGCCGTTTTACAGGCTAGGGCAGCGCTAAAGCCCACCCATCAGTGCGGGTGACGTCACAGGGCTCACTGCTGGGTGGAAGCCTCCGCCCGGCAATACTAAGGAGAGCCCGGTTCGTCACCTGATCTCCTGAAAACGCCTTTTCCCCTCACAGGGGGGCTGCCTGGGTGAAAATATGGGTATGTCCGAGTTCAGCTCTGGACCCGGATAAGACCCCTTTAACGTTCTCTACATAATAAATACTATCTCCCGAAGTGAAACAACCCCTTTAATTGACATCAATGATCTTTAACCTGTGGCTGTTGCAGAACTACAACTTCCATCATGCCCTGATAGCTGCAGACTGTCAGTGCATGATGGGAGTTGTAGTTTTGCAGCGGCTGGAGAGACACGGGTTACATAAAACTAGAAACTGATAATTGTCCAGCTTATTGTCCAGCTTTCCACAAATCCGTACTCCTGAATACGACTATTCAGTCTGTGTCAGTCCTCACTAACGTTGTGGGATTTTATTCATGAACCAGGGAGATGAGGATGAACAACGCTTTAGACTATGCAGTGATGGAAAATACTGTATCATTATAATAATGTTCATAAATCTGTGACTGGAATTTTAGGCTGTCCTGTAGAAGTTGGTCCCCTTGTAGTCCCCTTTGTATGTCTCCTTGCTTGAATCTTTGTCTGCAGCATTTTCTGATTGTGTCATGCTGCTGGATCGGCAGCCCCGGAGGGGTAAGGATTTCGTGCAGGTTGTGTTACCATCTTCTGCTTCCTTACCGCTCTTGTTTGTTCTTAGAGGGAAGCTTACAGCATGGCTTAACTATGCCGAATGGGGGTTTAACTAATACAACATGTGAGGAATTGTAGGCGATCATTTCACTGGAGAAAACGATTCTGGGGCGGACGCCCTGCACTGGTTAGGAGGGCACTTGGCAGCGCTCTACCCTGTGAATGTATACTCAGCCGCGCTGGGCCTGGAGATTCTGTTTCTTATGTCTTTCCAGAAGTCTGTACTACTACTCCCATTTTCATAAGCATCTTTTATTTTAAAAATGCCTACAAGCCCTGTCCATGTTAGGACATAGAGAATAGAGATGTGACAGATGGGGGCCCTCACCCCCTATTGGAGAACCTGGCCTAGTGGTTTATTACAAGAATACTGATTCATTTGAATGTAATACCACATTTTGCCTGTAGTGGCCGCCATGACTTTCCTGGCCAGCTGTGGTTTCAGAAGCTGGATCGGCGGTAATCGCTGATTGCCCAGGCTGACTTCATTTGAAAATGGGGGTGTCATGGTAAGATAGACAATTAATGGGTTCCTGCTAATAATCTACCGTATTTTTCGTAGGTTTTAGAGGAGGACAATAAGAATAAAAATATTTTTCATTAGACCTCAGATCAGGCCAGCAATCAGACCCCCAATGTTAATGAGACCCTTAATCAGACCTCAGATCAGACCCCCAATGTTAACAAGACCCCAGTAAGACCTCAGATCAGACCCTCATGCCTCAGATCAGCCCCCCATGCCATTTATGAGCACACATTATGAGCCCCCATTAGCCCCCATGCCAGTTATGAGCCTCCATTATTAGCCCCCATGCCAGTTATGAGCCCCAGTGCCATGTATTATGCCCTCAGTGCCATTTATTATGCTTCCAGTATGAGCCCCAGTGCCAAAGAGCAAATAAAATAAAAAAAAACCCACTTACCTCTCCTGCTCCTGGACGCCACCGCTACTCACCTCCAGCACGCTCTGTCAGCTGTGCTGTGACCCGGCGCGCACAGCGTGAGGTCACAGCGCGCCCTCGCACTGTGCGCAGCCTTCACAGCCAACAGCCGAGGACCAGGAACCAGTGAGTACTGAGCCTTCACCGCTTCCCGCTCCTCCGGTACTAATGAGCGCTTCCAAAATGGAAGCGCTTAATTAGTATTTTCCCCATAAGACACAGGGGCCTTTCCCCCTACTTTTGGGGGGGGGAAATGTGTCTTATGGGACGAAAAATACGTTAATTTTCTCATCATGGATGCAATACAGATATTTCCACCTTAAAGGGGTTATTTACCCCAGGGGACTGCTTGGACAGACGCTCCGAACGTGGCCGGACCTGCTCCCCACCGCTGGGTTCTGGCTCCTTCGCTCCCCCTCCACCATCCAGACTCCTTGTGGCATCATCCAGTTTGACGGTCTGCAGTGTCCTCCGTGCCTCACGTGACCCATGTAAAACCCGATGTTGACATGGGGAGATTGGAGAGACCCTCAGGGCTGAACAACCCGTTTAAATAATACAAAAAATGTTATATATTTTCTCTGGGAAAGCTGGGTGACAACCGATATAAATGCGGTTATTCAAGTCATTACTACTTAGCTCACTAAGGCATGAGGCACCATAGACCTCGAACCTCATGGAGGTAGGGAAACGTTCTGTATAAACAGCGTATAAGATGTCGACGTCCTCTTCGCTCGACAGCCAATTCCCTGAATATGTTGATGAAGCAGACAGACATGACGATGGTATCAGCCAGACCTGATGGCTGCCGCTGACAGAGCCCTTTTATGCCGGCCTGACCTACAGACAGTGATAAAGATCCAAACGGAGGCCGGCGTCTGGCGCTTGTCACATGACCGTGCCAACCTGGGCAACGTATTTATTCTCCATGACACCAGGTTGAACCTAAAACTAATAAACAGTCCATCACGGTGACAGGCAGCAAGCCGCAAACCTGGGAGATATTAAAAAGTAACCCCCTCCCCCCACAAAAAACCCAAAACAAAAATAGACAAAAACCTTAAGTACGTCCTTGAGTCGTCCTTTTTTCTCAGTCTGGCTTCAGGCATAATGGAAGATTTGTCAAAACTGGTGTAAAGAAAAAAATGGCGTAGTTGCCCCTAGCAACCAATCAGATTCCACCTTTCATATTTCAGAGCTCCCTTGGAAAATGAAAGGTAGACTCTGATAGGTTGCTAGGGGCAACTAAGGCTACTTTCACACTGGCGTTTCTGGGTCCGCCTGTGAGATCCATTTCAGGGCTCTCACAAGTGGCCCAAAACGGATCAGTTCAGCCCCAATGCATTCTGAATGCTGATAAGGATCCGTTCAGAATGCATCAATTTGGCTTCGTTTGGCCTCCGTTACGTTTTTTAGACGGTCACTAAAACGCAGCTTGCAGCGTTTTTGTGACCGTCTGACTATGCGGAGCCAAACGGATCCGTCCTGACTTACAATGTAAGTCAATGGGGACTGATCCGTTTATCACTGACACAAATGGTGCAATTGAAAACGCATCTGTCCCCCATTGACCTTCAATGTAAGTCAATACGGATCCGTTTTGACTTAGACTTTTCTCTTTATGAATAATGCAAACGGATCCGTTATTAACGGATACAAGCGTTTGCATTATTCGTGCGGATCCGTCTGTGCAGATACCAGACGGATCCGCACAAAACGTCAGTGTGAAAGTAGCCTGAGCCATTTTTCCTTTACACCAGTTTTGATAAATCTCCCACAAATTTTTTTGGGGGCCGTTTGCCCTTTTTTATGTTTTTTTCGCAGTTTTTCTGTGTGCGTCCAGATGTTAGTTTGAAAACGTTCTGCATTTTTTCATCACATTTGTGTTTTTTTCTGCCAGGCTTCTCTGTCTTAGGGCTCATGCACACGAACATATTTTCTTTCCGTGTCCATTCCATTTTTTGCGGACCTTATACGGTCCACAAAAAAATACGGAAGGTACTCCGTGTGCATTCCGTTTCCGTATGTCTGTATTTCCTTTCCGCAAAAAAAAATAGAACATGTCCTATTATTGTCCGCATTACGGACAAGGATAGGACTGTTCTATTAGGGAACAGCTGTTCCGTTCCGCAAAATACGGAATGCACACGGACGTCATCCGTTTTTTTTGTGGATTCGTTTTTTGCGGACTGCAAAATACATATGGTCATGTGAACAAGCCCTTAGTCATCTCTATAGGAATTGAAAAATGCCCGGAAATATGCTTAGAGTATAAAATACGTTTAGAGTATATAAGATGGAAAAAACTGTAGGAAAGGGCTGCAGAAATGCTGAAAATACGGTAAAGGCGCATGGCTTTTTTACTGCCAAAAACAAATGCATACAAAAAGACTATGAGGCAGATTTATGAAAAGTGCCAAAAGGAAAAATGGTTAGGGTTGCCCATAGCAACCAATCAGAGCGCAGATTTCATTTTTCAAGAGCAGAATGTGAAATGAAAGCTGTGCTGTGATTGGTTGCTATGGGCAACAAAGACAGCTGTTCATTTTAGAAGGCTTCATGTGTGAAGGAGGCCTTAAAGGGGTATTCTGGTTAGATATCACCTATTCTTCGTATTGGGGATACCAAATTAGTGGTGGTCCAACTTCTAGGACCACTACTGATCCGAAGAACAGGGGTCCCACACCCTTGTCTGAACAGAGCAGCAGGTCGGACATTTTAGTACAGCGCTCGGCTACCACCAGCCACCCCATAGAGATGCATGTTTGACCTACTGCTCCATTAGGATGGTGGGCACAGGACCCCCATTCTCAGGACCAGTTCAGTCCCAGCGGTAGGTCCCCCACCAATCTAACAGTTAGGCCCTATCCTATGGATAAGGGATAACTTCTCCTAACCGGAATATCCCTTTAAAGGGGTTTCCCACATCATTTACACATATTCACAAGATATGGGACCCCGAACTATCCATCGAGACGGGGTCCCTCGAGAAGGAATCTGGTGGCAGTCCCAAGCAGGGTGCCACTTTCTCCATTAGGCCATGAATGTCAGTTCCTGGGAAAGTTGGGTGAGGACTCATATACATGTAATTACAGCTCTCTTATGGGTTGTCATCTGGCTTTGCCAGGCTCCTGAGTGGCAAAACCACCTATTTTAGGGGTCAGCATGCCACTTGTTGCAAAACTACAACTCCCAGCGTGTTCTATTCACTTCTAGGGGAATTTAGAGAACAGCCAAGCAAGTGTGTATGCTGGGAGTTGTAGTTTCACAACAGTCTGGCTTAGTTCATAGACATAACAGGGTTGATTTACCCTTCAGGAGCCCGGGAAAGCTAGCTGATAAACCACATGGGGGGGGGGGGGGGGGGGGTGTCATGGCAGCCATATTGGTTGCCACCCAGCTTTTCCAAGGCTTACAAACAGTCAATGGAGATTTTTTGGGGGGATTTTTAGGTGGCATTTCTCATGATGCTGCCCATAGATGGTACAGGTGGGAACTACTGAGTAGGTTATCCCCAAGCCAGGGTAAAATTCCGCACAAGACGGCTCTTTGTCTCCGCACTTTACCGCCCTTTAGCTGATCAGTTGAAAGACAAGCGGATTCATCTCGGTACTTATTGAGGCTTTTTATTTCAGCCCATGTAATTATCAATTACAGAAAGGGAAGCTTCTCATAATCTGAACCATGAAGGCCGACGGCTTCCTCCAATGGGGCTGGGAGCTCTGTGCTGAATTAATGGTCCTATTAATTGACGGCATGTGACCACTCCAGGGGAAAAATGTGGGATTTCAGAATACTCGAAACACTGAGCAGACTGCAGTGACCCATGTCATGCGATAATGGAGCAAGGTCCCGCGCTGGGAAGCAGATCCTCATGTTTACAACAGAGATGGAGCCAAATGGTTGTTATAATGGAATTTTTATACGGGCCGCAAGAGACATCAGAGTATGGGGCAGTGGTCAACCTCTGCTGCGAAACTACAACCCCCAGCATGTACCAATTCAGCTTACATTAAACTGGGGGGAAAAAAAATTTATTATGACCAACAGTAAACAAGGTGCAGCCAACTGCTCTGAAAGGAAAAGGGGGCGGGGGGTAGCTTGGAGGTGATGGGTGCCAAGGGCTGCCAACAGGCCGCTCTTCCTTGGACAGGGTTTTTTTTTTTTACATGAAGGGTTAGGTTTAAGGATCCAAACTGGGCTAATACACAGATAGTAGAATCTGATATCTGGCGTGACAAAGTAGTAGTTTCACCTTTGAGTTGTAAAGTTATTGAGATATTGTTAAGTGATGGACATTGCAGATGTTGTGAAACGTCAACTTCCGGCATGTACCAATTAAACTTTATTTACAAACAAAAACCCCATTGAAGATATGAACACCAACAGTAATAAAGGTTTAGTCAACTGCTCTCAAATGATAAGAGGGTGTTGTTGGGAGGGTGGGGGCAGGTGAAGCATGTCAGCTAGAACAGCGGTCCCCAACCATCAGGCCGCGGCCCAGGACCGGGCCCTGGAAGATTGTTTGCCGGGCCGCGGCAATACAGAGGAGTGGAGACGCGCACATCACACACAGCGAGTGGCCGTACAGCGGGAAAGATGGAGAGCGTTCCTTCCTTCCAACTGTGATGCCGGCCAGCCACTGCCACCAATGAAAATGTTTGAAAAGGGCTAGTGAGGCAGGGATTGGTTAGGTCCCACTGCCCCACCAATGGAAATAAACATGACGGCTCGAGGGGGAAAGGGGGGTTGTCAGCATCCAGTTTCAGTCAGTACCTGAGGGAGTGAGCGGGAAAATGACCCGCAGTTCCTCTTCCATGTCACCTTGAAAATATCAGCAGTGCAGCAGAGCCCTGTGCAGCAGAGCCCTGTGCAGCAGAGCCCAGTACAACAGAGCCCAGTGCAGCAGAGCCCAGTGCAGCAGAGACCAGTGCAGCAGAGACCAGTGCAGCAGAGACCAGTGACCACTAGACCAGTGGTGTAAGGATCGCCATAGCAGCCATAGCAATGGCTATGGGGCTCTACGCCACTGGGGGGCCCGGGCTGAGGATTAAAAAATATATATATTTCAGTGGCGGTGCGATAGGGGCCCCGGACCTTGGGCCCCCCCCCCTTTCATTGGTGGCAGCGGCAGTTCTGATCGGAGTCCCAGCAGTGTAATGCTAGGGCTCCGATCAGTTACCATGGCAGCCAGAAGTCCTGGCTGCCATGGCCAGTTACTCTGCAGAATACTTACATGCGCTGTGGCCGCCAGGCGCTCCTCCTTCTTGTAACCCGTCACAGATCTGTGCGGCGCATTGCTATAAGCATAAGCAATACGCCGCACAGACCTGTGGGTTACAAGAAGAAGGAGCGCCTGGCGGCCACAGCGCATGTGAGTATTCTGCAGAGTAACTGACCATGGCAGCCAGGACTTCTGGCTGCCATGGTAACCGATCGGAGCCCCAGCATTACACTGCTGGGACTCCGATTGGAACTGCCGCTGCCACCAATGAAAGGGGGGGGGGCCCGGGGGGTGCACTGCCCACTGCCCACCAATGATTTTTAATACTGGGAAGGGCGGGGGGAGGTCACACTATCCACCAATGATTTAAATACCGGGGAGGGCGCACTGGGGGCTGATGGAGAGGGTCCTGAGGGCTGGTGAGAGGCACTAGGGGCCTAATGGAGAGGGTACTGGGGGGCTGGTGAGAGGCACTGGGGGCTGGTGAGAGGCACTGGGGGCCGATGGAGAGGCACTGGGGCCTGGTGAGAGGCACTGGGGGCTGATGGAGAGGCACTCGGGGCTGATGGAGAGGCACTGGGGGCTGGTGAGAGGCACTGGAGGCTGGTGAGAGGCACTGGGCGCTGCTATGAGGCTACTGGGGGATGCTATGAGGCATGGGGCTCTTATTTGAGGTCTGATTGGGGGTCATTCATATTGGGGTCTGAGCTGAGGGGTTATCTGAGGTCTTATTGGGGTCTTATTACCATTGGGGATCTTATTGGGGCTGTTAGCTGAGCTCTGATTAACATTGGGGGTCTGATTGGTGGTCTGACCTGAGGTGTAATGAAAAATATTTTTTTTCCAGAGCAGCTTGGAGAAAAAAGGCCTGACAGTCTCCCGCACTCCTGAGGCCAAGCCTGTCAGCACCCCTGAGGCCAAGCCTGTCAGCACCCCTGAGGCCAAGCCTGTCAGCACCCCTGAGGCCAAGCCTGTCAGCACCCCTGAGGCCAAGCCTGCCAGCACCCCTGAGGCCAAGCCTGCCATAACCCCTGAGGTCAAGCCTGTCAGCACCCCTGAGGCCAAGCCTGTCAGCACCCCTGAGGCCAAGCCTGCCAGCACCCCTGAGGCCAAGCCTGTCAGCCCCCCTGAGGCCAAGCCTGTCAGCACTCCTGAGGCCAAGCCTGTCAGCACCCCTGAGGCTAAGCCTGTCAGCACCCCTGAGGCTAAGCCTGTCAGCACCCCTGAGGCCAAGCCTGCCAGCACCCCTGAGGCCAAGCCTGCCACCACCCCTGAGGCCAAGCATGCCATAACCCCTGAGGTCAAGCCTCTCAGCCCCCCTGAGGCCAAGCCTGTCAGCCCCCCTGAGTCCAAGCCTGTCAGCACCCCTGAGGCCAAGCCTGTCAGCACCCCTGAGGCTAAGCCTGTCAGCACCCCTGAGGCTAAGCCTGTCAGCACCCCTGAGGCCAAGCCTGCCAGCACCCCTGAGGCCAAGCCTGCCACCACCCCTGAGGTCAAGCCTGTCAGCACCCCTGAGGCTAATCCTGTCAGCACCCCTGAGGCCAAGCCTGCCAGCACCCCTGAGGCCAAGCCAGCCAGCACCCCTGAGGCCAAGCCAGCCAGCACTTCTGAGGCCAAGCCTGTCAGCATCCCTTAGTCTTCAAAACTGTAAGTCAATTATATATAAGGGGAGCTGCTACATTTAGATTCATACATTTCCTACACTGGCACAAATGCGTTGGCAAGGTCCGAGAGGTATGTGGGGGTGGGAGTCATTTCTAGCTACGCCCCTGCACTAGATCCAAGTCAGTTTTGTGCAGCCAATTCAGGTATAGTTACCATGTCAGCCTAAAATAAAGGCAGGGAGATATCAATGTAATAGTGAGGCCTATTTCACACTGATTCTGCATTATGGTGAGTTGAGTCACATTTAAATAATAAATTTAATCGTTATATAGTGTTATATATTTTAATTTGCACCTTGTGTTTTGTTATGCGCGTGAATCAGTCAGCGCCGACCAGCACCCCCTAAGCCCCACCAACCCCTTAAGCCCCACCCCCGACACCCCCCCACTCACCCCACCTGGTCCCTGGGAAAATTGGCTTCATTAAACTGGTCCTTGGTACAAAAAAGGTTGGGGACCACTGAGCTAGAAGACATACTACTCTTCTTCCTTAGGGCTCGTTCACACGAACGCATTTTGCGTTCCGTATACGGGACGTTTTCTGTTTTCCGCATACGGTCCGTATATGGAACCATTCATTTTAATGGGTCCGCAAAAGAGTGCTGTCCGCATCCATTGCTCCGTTCCGTGGCCCCGCAAAAATTATGAGTCCTGCCCTATTCTTGTCAGTTTTGCGGACAAGAATAGGCATTTCTATAATGGGCCTCTTGTTCCGTTCCGCAAATTGCAGAAGGCACACGGGCGGACCGCAAAAAACAGGCCCTTAGTCAGGGTTTTTTGATAGAGGGTTAGGGTTAGTAGGATTAGGGATCCATTCTGGAGCAAAAGGTGTTTGCAGATGGTAGGCAGACACCAACACCGCGGTAGTTTCTCCCTTGAGTTGTTAAGTTACTGAGTTAACATTATGTACATTGCACTGTTGTGTCTACCCATAGTCCATAACCAATATGTTATATTAGTGGATGGTAGTGCAGTTCATGTGGCAATGTTTCAATTCTTATACCTTTAAATATTGCGAAAAAGACAACTTTAAAGGGGCAGCAGAAGCTATCTTTGTCCTGGAAATAGCACCATCTTTGACTGTAGGCTGTGTCTGGTATTGCAGCTTTGACCCATTTCGCCATTCCCATTCATCTGACTCATTCATAAGCCATATTACAGTTCTGTACAAGCTACAAGCTCTACTGAGTCATAATACTTAGTTTATGGCAGGGGACCATTGCTACTTATGCAACTCCTATATCCATGCCCCTGCCTGTGTGGAAGAATACGTCCAGTGCTGGTCTGAGGCACCATGTGTCTCTGTAGCTATATGGACTTTATGTGAAGTTGTCCAAGCTTGAAGGGATTTCTAGGATGAGAAAAAAGGGTCAGCAGGGCTGAGTTGCAGTACCAGACACAGCCTGTGGACAAGAGTGGCGCTGTTTTATGGAAAAAATCCAACCTTGGATTGGTTTTGAGCTCTGCTTTAGTTGCTGTCCTGCCTGAATGGATCTATGTCTCGATTTTTCCCGTCAATGTAGAATCTAGAACTTGCAGTGACGTCCATGACGAGGGCAGTTTTCTATTTGTGTTGCCTTATTGTGACACACTAACAGTTGACTGCTAGATTTTCCCATTTTGTCGCAAAAATACGTTATAAAAACAATTGTGGGCAATTTAAACCCCGCCAGATCATTATTCGAATCAGCACCTTCGTGTCCTGGAGAATATTCTCTATGGGGAGGATACAAAACTAGGAGATCTTGGCTTAGGATCACAAGACATTTTGGCAAGAATCAAGCTTCTGAAGGCCTGAAGGGAGCCCCCGAATTTATTAAACAGCTCTATAAGAAGAGACACATTATACTTGGACTTTAAGATTTTCCAAAATCATTGTTCAATGCAGAAGAAGGGAATTCAGAAGTTCAGGAGGACAGCTGGACCTTTACATTATATGGATAAAATCCATCTGTCCAGCAGGCAACATATTGATTTGATCATTTTGCTTGCTGTTCGGCAGGCAGCAGTGCAGGTGGCTACCCTGCTCTCCCAAGTCTTTGACTAAGGTTTGGACCTAAGGGCTCATGCAGCGGGTCCGCAATACACGGGCACCGGCCGTGTGCAACCCGCACCATGGATGCGGACCCATTCACTTGAGTGGGTCCGCCATCCGCATGGGGCTGCCCAACGGTCGGTGCCCGTGCTTTGCGGACAGCAATTTGCACTCCGCAGCATGGGCCTGGCCAGCACACAGTCATGTGCATGAGCCCTAAAGCAGAAAGTCCTGTCTAGGGAGAGGAAGAGTCCACACTAGACATGGTTGGTCCTACTTCCATTTCATGAATTTGTAGGCCTGCCTAGAAAAAAGCAATATGCACATAGCAACTTACTTTTTTGCAGTTGTGCTTATAAAATTGTGCATACAGGAGAGCAGAGGTTAAGCATTACACACCATACACAAGGTCAAATAAATGGACTCAAACTGCTCCAAAAGGGCATCTGTAGGCAGATTTGTCCCTATGACACTGGCAGATCTGTTACATGTGCGCTTGGCAGCTGAAGACATCTGTGTTGGTCCCATGTTCATATGTGCCCGCATTGCTGAGAAAAATTATTTTTTAGTATATGCAAATGAGCCTTTAGGAGCAACGGGGGCGTTACCATTACACCTCGAGGCTCTGCTCTCTCTGCAACTGCCACGCCCTCTGCATTTTGATTGACAGAGCCAGGCATGATGATGTTTTCACTGCCTGGTCCTGTTTATCAAAGTGCAGAGAACGTAACAGTTGCAAAGAGAGTAGAGCCTCTAGGTGTAACGGCAACTCCCTCATTGCTCCTAAAGGCTCATTTGCATATATTAAAATATAATTTTTCTCAGCAATGCGGGGATACATATGAACATGGGACCAACACAAATGCCTTCAGCTGCCAAACGCACATGTAACATGTCAGCCAGTGTCATAGATACAAAACTGCTGACAGATGTCTTTAACCTTTAATGTCCACCATTGCTGTCTCCATTGACATCTGTCTCATTGTATGGCTCCATTGAAACCATTGAAAGATAGGTGGAAAGACATCTAACAAGATGTCTTTGTCGGTACTGCTGGTTCCAGGCTACTGATTCCTAGAATGGATTTGTAGCAATGGAAACCTCTAAGAAGCACCACCCCTTCCTTGAAAGGGTTTTGTTGAAATATAATAGAGAAACATGGCTGCTTTCTTCTAAAAAAAAAATGCCACACCTGTCCACAGGTTGTGTTGGGTATTGAAGCTCAGTCCTATTCACGTCAAAGATACAGATCTGCAATACCAGACACAAACCATGGGCAGGTGAGCTGGTATTTCTGGAAGAAAGAAGCCATATTTTTCTAATCCTGGACAACTACTTATTTTTGGAATGAACTGATGGACTCCCACCAATTCTATAAGACATGTCAGAAGATAAATCTAGATGGAATCCTTCTCTAAATGGCCATACAATAAACTTGAGATTCAGACCTTGAGTATCACGTCTAGTGGACACCTCGAATTTCAAGAACTTTGTCGTCCATGGTCCACCCAACCACTTAAGAAGTCTAGGAAGTTGGTGATGTGTTCTACGATCATGTGCTCTTGCTGGACGGAGCGATCTTTCAGAGATTCCCACCATATATTGGCGTCTAGTCTTTTTATTCTCATGAATCGAAGGTGACCCAGACTCCATTCTACACTAATTCAAGCAAATCGGAATTTTCCTCTGGGTGATGTGATATCAATGTAGATTGTGTTGGCTGCTTGGTCCAGGTTAGACCTATAGGACAAGCCAGTGGTTTCCCAGGGCCTCTGGCACTGAACAAGGGAGTTACAAGAACTAGCTTGGCACCGAGGAGACCTAATAAATAGCTGGCAGTCATTTACACACAGAGGATGAAAGCTCGGAGCAATGGTAGATTTGTTGGTGCCATCAAAGTATAGCTCTTAATTGAATTACTAGTAAGGGAAGTCCATCTTCCTCCAGCCACAGGCTCTCACTGACCCCAAAGGCTATTTTTAAAAAAAAGAACAAGGGCCCAGCTCAGAAGATTGAGTGCAGCTTGTCTGAGTGACGGACATGTTCTCCAAGGGTATTATATGTTGGTCACTGGATACAAGCTGGTTTGATTACAGAATTTGGAGTGTTTGCGATTGAAAAGAAAATCTTGATGATTCATTTACTGTCCTGGATATCCAAATGCAGTATATCCTAAAAACATGACACAAACCAAAAATTAGAGTGCACAATTATTCTATACTTTTTAAATAAATTACATTACTTACCCTGTACTGATCCTGAGTTACATCCTGTATTATACTCCAGAGCTGCACTCACTATTCTGCTGGTGCCGTCACTGTGTACATACATTACATTACTTATCCTGTACTGATCCTGAGTTACATCCTGTATTATCCTCCAGAGCTACATTCACTATTCTGCTGGTGGAGTCACTGTGTACATACATTACTTATCCTGTACTGATCCCGAGTTACATCCTGTATTATACTCCAGAGCTGCACTCACTATTCTGCTGGTGCAGTCACTGTGTACATACATTACTTATCCTGTACTGATCCTGAGTTACATCCTGTATTATACTCCAGAGCTGCACTCACTATTCTGCTGGTGCAGTCACTGTGTACATACATTACTTATCCTGTACTGATCCTGAGTTACATCATGTATTATACTCTAGAGCTGCACTCACTATTCTACTGGTGCAGTCACTGTGTACATACATTACTTATCCTGTACTGATCCTGAGTTACATCCTGTATTATACTCCAGAACTGCACTCACTATGCTGCTGGTGGAGTCACTGTGTTCATACATTACTTATCCTGTACTGATCCTGAGTTACATCCTGTATTATACCCCAGAGCTGCACTCACTATTCTGCTGGTGGAGTCACTGTGTACATACATTACATTACTTATTCTGTACTGATCCTGAGTTTTACATCAAGACACGGAGGCTCATATTGCATTCTCCTTCTTTACTGAACCACCAATAGCAGCAAAGAGAAAAAATTAACATACAGGGAACCATAGCAACCAATGTCCCTCCCCTATGGCCCCTATAATAGGCCGCTCCTCCTATGGCTCTCCCTCTTTCTTTGCTGCTGCCAAGCTAAGTACACCTTGTCTCTTTTTGTGTCTCTGCTTTAGGTGTTATCTGTTGTTTTGCGCTGGCTACCGCAGGGTGACTAACCCTGTTTCGCTTGCAGCGCTCGCTTTACTTTGCCTCCCTCCCTCTTAGGGCAGGTGAGGGATTTGTCTTCTCTGCGCTTATTCCTTTATGCGGCGCCGGTAGGGCTTCCCCTCTCCCCTTCTGTGCTGGCCTCTGTGCTTTTGCTCTGACCCCCCCTCCCATCCACCCTTACTTGTTTTACCGTCCCCCGGCTTCCGCGCCGACGGGGGTTGGGGGGCGGGTCTCCGCTGCTGTCTGGGGCTCCATTCCCGGCGCGTCTGCGATCCGGTAGGCCGCGAGATCTCGCGAGATCTCGGCGGCCATTTTGGTTCGCCCTCTGTGTTCGGGAGGCCGCGAGATCTCGCGAGATCTCGGCGGCCATCTTAGTTTGGGCGGCCGCTTTCGCGGGCTTCTGGGGGCGGGATTACGGCGCTTCCTGTCTTCCTGCCGTTCACTCGCCTCCAGTTGTCCTGCACGGTCGGCGGCTCCTGCTTTGGCCTCTCAGGTGACCTCGTCCTTAGTCATTTGGGGGTATTTTCGGATCATAGCGGTTCCCTTCAGGCATCTGTGTCCACTATGTCCACTCCTACTCCCCCTCCTGCTGCCAGTTGGCCCCCCTCCCCCCTGAGGCGTTTAACCCCTCTGAGGCAGATGCTCAAGCGCTTGCTCTACAGCGCTCTGTGTCAGACGCGATTATGGCAGCCATGGGCTCCATGTCGTCGGTTCTGTCACAGACTATCACCCAGGCCCTGTCTGCACTCCCCACTGGTGTCCCCTTGCAGCTGCCCTCCGCAGCACCGCAGCCTACCTCCATTGATCCCCCTGTTGCACAGGGGACTGTGACTGGTGCGCATCCTGCCACCCCAGAGACCGTGCTTAGCTCACGGAAGAGGGCCCTTTCCCGCCGGGCAGAACGGGCGCGGACATGGAAATGCGCTAGAGCGCAATCACCGGATCTGTCTGTCTCTGATGGAGTTTCAGACGAGGAGGCGTTGGCGGATTTTGATTATGGGGTTGAGGAGGATCTCACCCTCCCCGTTCCGGTCCCCTCGACTTCCGCTGCTGCGGCCTCTTCTGCCAAGGATTTGGCAGCGACCTCCACTGCTACCCGCGCTGAGGGTGTGCTGGATGAGGCGGGTGAACTGATGTTCGACCCGGAGTCTTTACACCACCCGCGTTCGGCAGAATGGCTCCCATCTCCTCATGTAGGAGCGTACTTGGAGCACTGGGTGCGCCACTCGCTTAGCCGCGAATCGCGCAACAAGCTTAGGGCAGAGTGTCCCCGTCCGGTGGTCCCTAATAAGGTTTGTGACACCCCATTGGTGGACCCCAAGATGTCGCAGTTCTTGGCCAAGACTGGCTGGAATGCTAAGAAGGGCCTGGATTCAGCATTGCGCAGCTGCCAGGACAAGCTGTTGGATGTCTTCGGTCCTTTGACCAGGATTTTGGAGATGGCCGAGGCGGCCAGAATTGAGGGTTCCCCTGTTGACCCGGTGGAATTGAGGGGCTGGGCCCAGAGGGCCATATGCCTTGCCGGCAATGCCAATACTGCCGTAGCAATTGAGAGACGCAAGGCTATATTGTTTAAAATCGACCCCAAATTGGCCAATTTGGCGCTCACTGAGGCAGGGAAGGATGCCCAGGGCCTCCTCTTCGGCGAGTCCTTCATCAAGGACATGGGCCGATTTGTGGGCACGTTTACCGCACTGGACAAAGCCCAGGCTTCTATGCGCCGGGTCTTCCAGGGGCGGGTCTCTCATAGGGCCGGCAGTGGTAGGGGCCGCCTGTCCGGCCGTGCAAATTTCCAGGCCCGTGGAGCGAACAGAGGCTCCAGTGGACATCGTCCTCAGTTCCAGGACCAGCGTACCGCATCCCCCTTCTTCTCCACAAGAGGAAATCAGTGGCGTTCACGTTCCTTCCGGGGCAACCCGAATCATCGTAGACCCTTGGGTAAGTGCTCCCCAGATGGGGGATTCTACGGTACCTTGTGTGGGGGGAAGGCTCCGGCTTTTTTCCCACGCTTGGAGCCTCATTACCGCGAACCCATGGGTTCTGACCACGGTCAGGGGATTCCACATAGAGCTCTCGGGATCCCCCTATCTGATTCCTTCCCCTCCGCTCTTTCCCCTATCGCGCTCGGACTGTGCGTTGGTGGACGCAGAATTGCACGCCCTCAGGCTGAAGTTGGCGATAGAGCCAGCTCCCCCGTCTTCGGCGGGGGTGATCAGCAATATCTTTCTGGTTCAGAAGAAGGATGGGCAGATGAGACCAGTCATCAACCTTCGCTCCTTGAATGCGGTAGTACGTTACCGGCACTTCAAAATGGAAGGGATCCACCTCCTTCGGGATTTATTGATCCCGGGGGACTGGATGGTGAAACTAGACTTGAAGGATGCCTACCTGACGGTTCCGGTGTCCTCTCGCTCCAGGGACCTGCTTCAGTTCAGGTGGCAAGGAGAGGTCTGGAGGTTCACCTGTCTGCCGTTCGGGCTGTCTTCAGCTCCCTGGTGTTTCACCAAGTTGCTGCGTCCGGTCGTGTCGTGGTTGAGGACTCGGGGTGTGCGCCTCATAATCTATCTGGACGACATCCTGTTGATGCACGAGTCCCGAGCGGGATTGCTGGAGCATCTACGCTGGACGGCGGATCTGCTTTCGGGTCTCGGGTTCCTCCTCAACCGGGAGAAATCCTGCCTTACTCCGGCCCAGAGGATGGAGTTCCTGGGATTTACTGTGGATTCGCTCTCGGAGTCCCTCAGCCTGCCGGCGGCGAAGTTGCGGGGGATCCGCAAGGAGTTGAGACGTGCTCTCCTCGCTCCCCATCTCTCGTTACGTCACCTGGCCCGCATTATCGGCCTGTTGGCCTCTTCCATTCAGGCGGTGTTCCCAGCCCCTCTGCATTACCGGGCTCTCCAGCGACTGAAGATCGCCCATCTTCGGACCGGTGCCTCCTTTGCGGACGCGGTGGTTCTGGACTCGGAAGCCCGGGAGGAACTGAGTTGGTGGATAGCCAACCTGGAAGCGTGGAACGGGAGAGCAATCTTTGGATTCCTGCCGGAGTTGACGATCGAATCGGACGCGAGCCTCCAGGGTTGGGGGGCCCATTGCAACGGGGTCTCCACCGGGGGCCCCTGGTCGACGGAGGAATCCTTCCTGCACATCAATGCGTTGGAGCTCTTGGCGGGGTCCTTCGCTGTGAAGAGTTTCTCCAACGGAATCGCCAACGCGTGTATCCGGCTTCGGATGGACAACGTGTCGGCGGTCCGGTATGTCAACCGTCTGGGGGGCACTCGCTCGGCCACCTTGGCACGTTTGGCCAAAGATTTTTGGTCGTTCTGCCTGTCCAGGGATATCATGGTGCAGGCGGAATATTTGCCAGGATTGAGCAACGTTCAGGCGGATTGGAACTCTCGCTACCTGTCGGACGGCAGCGATTGGCAGTTGGATCCGCTGGTGTTCACGGCGATTTCGGATTTCTGGGGTCCAATGTCCATCGACCTCTTCGCCTCTCGGCTCAACAGGCAGCTGACCCGGTTCTTCAGCTGGCGTCCGGACCCGGAAGCGATGGCGGTGGATGCTTTCCTCCAGGACTGGTCGATGTCTCGCCTGTACGCGTTTCCTCCGTTCTCGATGATCCCGAGGACTCTCCTGCAGGTTCTCCGCCATCGGGCGGATCTGGTTCTGGTGGTCCCGTTCTGGGGATCCCAGGTTTGGTTCCCCTCTTTGTTGAAGATTCTGGTGGAGATTCCTGTTCTTCTCCCGAGCCGGCTGGATCTTCTACGCAACCCTCGGGGTCTACATCATCCCCTCCTCCTCGACGGATCCCTGCGATTACTGGCGTGCCGGATCTCCGGACACCTGGATCTTTCGAGGGAATTTCGGCTGCAACTCAACGACTATTGGACAACGCGTGGGCTCCCGGCACCCGAAAGTCTTACCGGGCAGCCTGGAGAACTTGGGCTAATTGGTGCGTGGAACGGGACTTGGATCCCGTTTCGGCACCTGTAGCTGACCTGCTGCTTTTCCTCACTTCTCTCTTTGAGGCGGGGAAGGCGTATCGGACCATTAACCTTTTTAGGTCCGCTATTTCTTCTACCCACGAGGGCTACGCGGGTGTTGCGGCTGGTCAACATCCTTCCGTGTCTCGCCTCCTCCGGGGGGCTCGGTTGTCTCGTCCCCCTCGGCCTCGTTTTTCCACTACTTGGGATGTCTCCCTGGTTTTGGGCTTTTTGGCCTCTTGGCCCGAGAATTCTGCCCTTTCCATTAGGCAATTGTCCGCTAAATTGTTGGCTTTGTTTTGCCTCATTTCATGTAAAAGAGTGTCGGATGTTAGGGCCCTTGATTACGACGCGCGTTCGTTTACCCCGGAGGGGGTTACCTTTAACATCTCGCGTCGCACCAAGACTAGCATCCGGTTCATGTCTTACCCTAGTTTTCCTACATCTCCGATCTTATGCCCCGTGGCGTGCCTTCGGGAGTACGAGTCCAGGACTCTGGCACACAGGTCTCCGACCAGGCCACAGCTGTTCGTGTCTATTCGGCATCCGTTTGGCCCAGTGGCTAGCCCTACGTTGGCGCGTTGGCTTAAGTGGGTTATGTCGTTGGCGGGTGTTGACACCTCTGTCTTCACGGCCCATTCCGCTCGGGGGGCCTCTGCCACCGCCCTGGCGGTTTCGGGGGCCAGGTTGGAGGACGTGATGCGCCTGGCCGACTGGTCTAATGTTACCACGTTCAGGGAGTTCTATTTCCGTCCTCCAGCTAATTTGTTTGCTTCAATTATTGACAGGCTTTGAACTTGCAATATGAGCCTCCGTGTCTTGATGTAAAACTAAATGATTTTCCTATTTCATGACGTAAAGTCATAGTTTTATTAAAGACACGGAGGCGAGTATTGCCCACCCTGGATTCCCTCCCTTGGGTCTTTTGGTGGGTTGTTTTCTTTCAGGGCTCACTTATGTATATATCTTTGCGGTTTTTTATTGTCCTGTTATTTATTAATGACATTGTATTTATTGCTCTGTTGGTTATTTCGTTGCCGTTGTAGTGTTTGTTTAATGCACTTTATTGCCGTTGGTCATTCAACCCCTATCGGGTCTGTTTGAGCTGTTGATGTCCGACGCTCTTGTCCTGACATGCCGGTTTCACCTGGGCCCATGGTCTGTTCTCTCTTTCAGGTTGAAGCTGTTTCAAGGATGGTATACCGTGTTCCAGTTTGAGTTTTTCGGTGGTTGACCAGGTTGGCGACTGCTGATTCCTGTTCGTACAGAGTGGAGTTCTTCGTTCCGGTTGACCAGGTTGGCGACTGCTGGTTCCTGCTTCGTACGGAGTGGAGTTCTTCGTTCCGGTTGTGGTTCAGAATTCGTTGGATTGTTCGGGATGTTGGCACCAGGATCCCAAAGAAAGAGGAAGAGCCATAGGAGGAGCGGCCTATTATAGGGGCCATAGGGGAGGGACATTGGTTGCTATGGTTCCCTGTATGTTAATTTTTTCTCTTTGCTGCTATTGGTGGTTTAGTAAAGAAGGAGAATGCAATACTCGCCTCCGTGTCTTTAATAAAACTATGACTTTACGTCATGAAATAGGAAAATCATTTAGTTACATCCTGTATTTTACTTCAAAGCTGCACTCACACTTCTGCTGGTTGAATCACTATCACATATCCTGTACTGATCCTGAGTTACATCCTGTATTATACTCCAGAGCTGCACTCACTATTCTGCTGGTGAGTAAAGTAACATCTGAGTACAAATGAAGCAGAAATTTCCCAGTGAATAGAACTTGCAAAATTGAGGATAAAAGCATATACCAGACCCACAACAGAGCAGATACAATCTTCACACATATCAATGCCTCCAAGTGAAGCTGCGTCTGGGTTAAACATTTTGCTGCTTTGTTGTTCTATAATAAAAGGACTTATAAAGTATCAATATTATTACTTGATGTTACATATGTATCAAAGAATAATCACTGACATTTTTTCTTATACAAACCTCTCCCTGAACTATTGTAGTTTAGCTATGCCGAAAAGAGTGTTCCTTTCGCCAAACTTGCTGACTGTTTCCAATGACAAACTGCATTGCATTTGACATATGGCTTGGCATATGGAAGGTATGATGCTTATTTGCCAAGTTTTACTCAAGAAACCAGTACAACACTGACCTCACTTTCATAAACACCCAGTGCCTAGTTATGCAGTGATACATCACCCACTCCCTGTTCTAAAGAATAGAAGAAGTGGGTGACAACTCTATATGGAATTCTGCAGTGGTTGTCATCCTGGTTGTCTCCCAGCCAATTTAGAAACACATTTTGCAGGGAACATGTAACATTACTCTTCCTGCTGTCCCATATTTTTCATATAATAGTTACAACTTGCAGGATAACAGGCTGAACTGGATGGACAGATGTCTTTTTTCAGCCTTATGAACTATGTTACTATGATCTGTCGGATCTGTGGCCCTTTGTAAAAAGTAGGTGGGGTTGTAATATTTATGGGTGGAGTTTAGTAGAGAAATTGGATTAAAGCAGGGTCTCCTCTATTCTGAATTTCACTTTGGATAATAGACCAGGCATGCATGCAAATGTCTGCAACCAACACATTGTGGTGGGTATCTATCTAGCATTGTGCCTATTGGGGTGGAGATATTGGAGGATAAAGGTGAACATTAATGTCACCCTATTATCCTGCAGTGTTGATCCAGAAGAAGGCACTACAGAACCTATCATCCAGGGGCCAAACTCCTCATATTAGTGGGGTTACACTGAGGAACTAGGGGCTATCTGGGGATCACTTCACAGTCGTGGGGTAGCCTAACCTATACAATCCTGGTGGCATCTCGAGCAATGAGCAAGCCTAGAGTTGGTGCAGACTTGGAGCTCATTTAATTCTGTGGACGCTGTTGACTCGGTCCAAGACCAAGCCTAGAGTGAAAAATGAATGGAAACCCCCCCACAGTGTGCAACCACAAATTGGCGATGACCCATGATGAGCCTCAGTCTATGATCATAACTGCAACCAAGACGGTCATTTTGCTATAGCATGCATTTATATTGGGCTGGGGTGCCGTCACACCCTCTGCACCCCAATATAGTTGAATTCCTAATACTCTATATCTTTTGCTAACGCTTAGGCACCTGTGGGCCATAGCAATGAAAAGACAGCCCCCCACACTCATCATGGGTCCCATAGCGGTAGTCATGCCAAGGCAAGTGGCAACCGACTGCGCTAATTGGATATCAATACATCAACGAATCAATGAAATGAGCGACACATAATAAGTCAAGTGAAACATAATTACTTATGAGACCAGATGATTTCTGTGATGATTTTATTTGCAGGGCTGTAAAAAATATAAACCAATAAAAATGAAAATAATTATCTAGTGTGGAAGGCCCACCAAGTAGATGAGGCCCCCAACAGCCGTTATCACTCTCCTGTACAAGAGTTACTTGGAAGGGGGGTATTTGCTGCATTCTGTATTAACAATAAAAATAACATAAAAATATAAAAGTCTAAAAAGAAGAAAACATCTGAAGAAGAGTCTAAGCAAAAACTTGGCACAGATGTGGATATTTGTTCCAAAATTGAACTTAATAACATTGGGAAAACTTCACAAACCAGATTTTACGATCTGATTCAGCAACTCTGGAGAAAAAAAACCCCCAACAAAACCATAAAAATATTTTCTTATTGCACTTTTGAAAAAATAAAAAATTCTTAAAGGGAACCTGTCATGTTGAACATGGTGTCCGAGCTGCAGGCAGCCTTTTGTAGAGCAGGAGGAGCTGAGCAGATTGACTTATTGTTTTGTGGGAAAAGATTCAGCAAAACCTGTAATCTGTTCAACTAACCAGACAGTTTTTGAGATTTATTGCATGTGGTGGCTTTCCGGTCCTAACTTTTTTATTTCTTATGCTACAAAAAAAATGCTTGCAACCTTTAAGATGTTTTTATGATTTTTTTTCTGTTTTAAAGGCTACTTTCACACTTGCGTTTTGGTTTCCGTTTGTGAGATCCGTTCAGGGCTCTCACAAGCGGTCAAAAATGAATTAGTTTTGCCCTAATGCATTCTGAATGGAAAAGAATCCGCTCAGAATGCATCAGTTTGCCTCCGATCAGTCACCATTCCGCTCTGGACGCTTGACGAAACCCGTTTTCTCTGACACAATCTGGCACAATAGAAAACGGATCCATCCTCCATTGACTTTCAATGGAGTTTATGACGGATCCGTCTTGGCTATGTTACAGGTAATAAAACGGATCCTTTCATGACGGATGCATGCGGTTGTATTATTGTAACAGATCCGTTTTTGCAGATCCATGACGGATCCGCCCAAAACGCGAGTGTGAAAGTTTTATTTTGGGAAAACTGCATAAAAAAATAAAAAAAAAATTTTGTTTCAAACTATATCTTTTTATTTTTTAAATATGCAAACTGAACACCAAAATAATGGGTTTCCTATTTTGTGCTGTGGTTATGCTATATAATATGTGTCGTTTTGCATGACTGGGGTCATAATGGGGTTGGCAAGGACGTTTTGTAAATTTTTTCTTTTATTTCTATTTTATTATATTCTTTTCCTTATTTCTTTTTTTTTGATATTTTGGCACATTATAAACGTTCCCCAAAAGGTCATTAAAAGACCCCTGGGGACACTACACTTATTTTTATTTTTTTTGCATTTTTTTCCAGGGAGCACAGCCCTATGTAGGAAATTACACACTGGCAGAGCTAATAAGGATCTGCTAAGACCCTGTAGCTCTGCTCTGCCTGAGACACCTGGTGATCACATGATCGCCCGGTCCAATGAGCGCAGGAGAAGCAGTAATAAACCACTTCTGTCCTCTCCTCAGGGGCACTGACAGCTGAGGACCCAACCTGCTCCTGCTAGATTGCAGGCGCTGTACATGTCCGGTGCTGGGTCGTTATGCAGTTAAATCTTTGCTCATTTTGGACTTGAGTCTAGTGGGTGGTCCTACATGACTGCGCATTCATAGATTGCTGTTAATTACTGATAGGACCACCAATCTGACCTGAATGATTTGAATGAATACATTATAAATTCTACTTATTCTTACAAAACTATCTATCAATCTGCTCAGCTCCTCCTGCTCTTCAAAAAGCTTCCTGTAGCTAATATTGCATGTCTAACGTAACAGATTCCCTTAGTGCAACCTGGGGCATCTTGCATATTTCAAGTGCAATTAGTAGTGAGGTCATAATGACCATTACACTTCTCCCAAACTGATGATAGAAGGCAATGGATAAAATATCTATACACAGCCTTTGTGCCAAGAGACACCTATCACCTATGGTATGACCGGAAGGTTTGCCACGGGGCACCCCTAATGCACCATCGGAGTCTAGAAGCCTCTGTCTTGGGTAGAACTGTTAGAAGGTTCCAGAAAGCTGCATGGATCATAGTTTTATTTTCAATCCCTAACAGCAATTAGATTGAATGTTCACCCTTATTACTACCGATTCTATGCTGATGAATTTTTAACTTAAGTCTATAGTAGCCAGAACATTGCTACAGTCATACAGAGCTCCAAGTCCCCTGTATAGATATAATATATATAATTCTCACTACCAGTAGCCACCAGTAGAGGGAGCTCCCTGTATAAAATGTATACATTGTATTTCATAGTAACACAGTAGTGACTGCAAGTAGCCAGAATTTTAACTATATGCCTATGCATGGGATTTGGAGCGGTGTATCCGAAAAATGATTCTCTGACTGCCTCAAAATGATGAACTTGCGCTATATTTTCAGTTCAACAACAGGTTAACACAATTGGTTGTGCTCTCGTCCTGACATTGGCTTGTCGTGCAAACTTGTTCAGTCTTTGCACAGAACAATAGGCCTTTTGTTGCCTGGAATGACAGTAATTGGCTCGTACAGAGGATCCCGGCTTCTCTTTAAGAAGCCACTAATTTAATAGGTGAAATGTCAGGCCAAAAAAAAAACCCGGCTTCATCATTTCTTCGTTCTCCTTCAATTTGGAGCAGCTTAATCAGCTTTTATGGTTTGTTTCTCCTGCAACAAAACATTTTGGTTGTGACAGTAAAAAAAAAAAAAAAAAAAAAAAAAAAAAGATGTGAAAATGAGAGCGAGGTCCAGGGTAAAAGGGACATGACCAAACAAATGTGAGGACAGATGAAAAACCCATTAAAATCAAGAATTTCACCTAAAATAGAAGTTCTTGGGTCATACTATTCTTCAAAATTTGAAGAAAAGTTGTAGCTTAGACTCTGTTCACGCTTCGACAAATATCAGCATCACAGGAGTGGAAAAATGGAAATAATGGAGAGCTGGATCCACCCTAGGAGGAACACTGGCGGTGCCCGATGTACCCCATTGACTTGAACAAGGGAAAGACGGATGGGCGCAAGAGTTCTCAAGTCCCATAGTAAACTGGATATTATAAGTTCCACATAATAAGACCCCGACCCCTGTTCCTGTTCTGCTGTTTATGCCTGGTGTGCCGGCAGTCCTGAGGTTGACCCTAGACGCTAAGGACATGGGATTGGCTCCAAAGTCATCTTCAAATGGGATTGTCTTCTACTGTTTATTTGGGAGTCAAAGCCCACCAGAGGACCCCATTTACACATCAAATTGGGACGTTTTGCACATAGTGGTGCTTAGACATGGTAGACCGATGTAAGGCTACTTTCACACTAGTGTTTTTGCTGGATCCGCCAGGGTTCAGCAAAAACGCTTCTGTTACTGATAATAGAACCATCTGCATCCGTTATGAACGGATCAGTTTGTATTATCTGCAACATAGCCAAGACGGATCCATCATTAACTCCATTGAAAGTCAATGGGGGACGGATTCGTTTTCGATTGTGGCAGAGAAAACTGATCCGTCCCCGTTGACTTGCATTGGGGGTAATGCCATCTTGCTCCGCATCCCAGGACGGAAAGCAAAATACATGTTGCAGTTTGCTCTCCGGTATGGGAACGCAACTAAATGGAACGGAATGCATTTTGGAGCGCTCGGTTCTGTTCAGTGCAGTTTTATCCCCATTGACAATGAATAGGGAAAAAATGGAAGCGTTTTTTCCGGTATTGAGCCCCTATGATGGAACTCAATACCGGAAAACTTAAACGCTAGTGTAAAGGACCCTTACCTAGCTGCGACTGGGTCTATTACAAGCTTATTTTTGGAGCCTGAATGCTAACATGACTGGTAGGTTCTATAGAAAGTCCCAAGAAAAATTATTTTTTGCATAATTTTTTCATATTTTTACTTTTTTTAATGAAAATAGAAAACCAGAACAGAAACAGTGACCTGAATTTTTCTTTTTAAATCTAACTCTACACAATGTACCACACAGATACAAGGCTTTCAAGAACATAATTTTCTTGAGCAATTTAGGTTACAAAGTTCCAGCCATTGAAAAGAAGAAATGCATTCCTGGCAATTTGCTGATTGCTGGTCTCCTGAAGTATGAAATTGTCTGGAATCGCTCGGTACCACATATATTGTTCTAAATGAGCAGCACACCCACAAAGTGGAAACGAGAGGCCGCATGAGTGCTGCACATGTGAAAGTGGCAACAGGGGCACCAAACCACCAGTTATTGACCACGGGACTTGTCGACAAAAGTTTCCTCTCTGCCCATAGTAGCCAGAGTTCACTTTTGATGTTTTAAATGCTCTTTAAGAAATTTAAAGGCTACATGTATTTTTCAGAAAAATCTGATTACTAGAGCAGGTTGAAATGGAGAATGTCATGGTATAACTGCTACCAGGGTGATGTTCCCCTTGTTTGAAGGGTGTAGAGGTACAGTCATACCACAATGCCTTAAAACCAGATAAGGAGACACCAGAATTATAAATTGCACATAGTAGATGTCGGGTCCTATGAAAGTTTTACTGTTGGGGCCCAGGAGCTTTAAGATACACCTCTGACTTCTCTGCTGTGCCATAGTAATCAGATTTTTCATATATCCTGAATCCTGAACCAGCATTTTGGACTTGTACATTGATTATTTGGCTTGTCTAGTACTGCTGTGAAGTCAAAAAGTCTATTTAGCTGGATGACTTGTGGCTCACCCCAGTAACCAAGGTTCACAAGTGTTTCTGAGCCTCCAGGAGATACTTCTATGGAGAACAGCAATAAAGGGGACCAACTTCACTCAGAGACGAGGTGCGGTTATTGATGTCTATGGATATTGGATGGGGGGAATAGACAATCGACCACAGAACCCTTGGAGACTAAAGTTCTTGATATCTCAAACTCATTTGTTATCAAAGGTGGTCATGGTGGGGTGGGACTCAGTGGTGAGTTATAAAATGGGTGCTTTGGATGGTCAACTGTGCCCATCAGTTAGATTAGCCCACCCCCTATCTCACTGGTGGCAAACTGTATGCACTGGGAGATATCTAACCTGGTTGCTGCACCCACTGATGGTTTTCTAAACCTAGATATACCAGCAGATACTACTATATTGGTATAAAGAAGCATGAGTCCTCCATGGTCTATTATGTTCACAAAACATATACTTTGTGTTGTACATTTTTACTGGATGCCTCTGTATGACTGTGCTATTCTATACAGCAGAAGAAAAGGTATATGCCAACCTGACAGAGGCAAAAAATAATACTCCCCTGGCCACCATTGGGTGAATGGCGGCTTATGGATTCCTTTGTCATATATATTGGGAGCTTTCCTGGTGCCCAAGGCCAACAGGTACTGTAAAATGCAGCATGAAAGTACTGGAAGCCTCCTAAAGTGAGGAGATTTTGGGGGACCTCAGTATATGATTGTGCTATGACTAAACACATGGTGTGGAACGGTGAGGCAAGAGGGTGCAAGTTTGGAGAACAGCCCACTTAATGTTCCACAATTAGGGCCCTAGATCAAGGTTGACAGAAACCATCATGAGTTCAAGGTTGACAGAAACCATCGTGAGATACCTCATACTTCAATATTTTTGAAACCCCACTTCTTCTAAACCAAAATAATTGAATCTTGAACACCGAGATCTCAAAAAGAAATTGAGCTGAAAATTGAATTACGTCTTGTTCACCATATCTAGAATCCCACCAAGTCTCCTTTTGATCAGTGTTCCTCCAAGACATTTCTGTATTATCTTCCTTCTCTGTCTTCTCATTGTCCTGATGCCTTTATTCCTGCTTCGTCACAGAACATGAACGACAAGATTTCAAAGACATCTAATTTAATCAACACACGAGGAACGGGCAGCTTCTCCATGACAGATACAGAAATTGGACTCACATGAAACTTGTGGAGGACGACAGGCCTCTGATTAGAGCTTGGCGGAGGCGGCTTGGGGGTGGAATTAGGTAACAGCTTTAATTCAGTGGGGCAATGCTGGAATCCAGAACTCATGCCATCGTTTTGATAAAGGCTTATTTAACATGTGTATTTTAGGAGGCTAGCTAGAAACGGGTTGTTGGTGCGCAAATCATGATGTACAATGATATTCATGCTCCAACTGAAAGTCATATATAAAGGGTTAACTAATGCTAGTCTTACCAAATCTTTCCATATAATATAGAGGGGATCCATCGCTCATGGCCTCCTCCGTGATCCACAGTGGATAGTTATTAACTGTTGTTGACCCAACCATGGTAAGCCATTCATTTGGCATACTGCATCCCCAGTGGCCACGGCTAGGAAATGGCAAAGTCTTCCAGTCTTGCCTGGAGTTTCTGAAGGGTTGAAAGGCTGGAAGCATTGTGTATGTAAAACAAAAGATTACCAAAATATAAAAATGATTATATAAAATTTTAGCGCAGAGACCTGTCAGGAAATCCCTTTTCCCTTGACATTTGCGTTCCACAGAAATGCATTGAGATGCAAAACGCGTCAACCTTTTCCCCTTAGCAAAACTTTCGGGCACCAGTTAGGTCTAGGTGGAGTCGCAATTTTTGGTGCGAAATCTTGATGTGCACGTACAAGTATGCCATCCATGAAGTCAGGCACATGTCTAATAAATGGACACAATTTGCAACATTTTTTGCAGTGAAGGCACAATTGATAAATCTCCCTTAAATAAACAGAAACCATATTTTCAGTGATGGCCAGTTCGCCGTGTTCACCCGCGAACACATGCGAGCTGCCATCTTAACTCACAAGTCCGGCAATGCACAGGTAAGCCCTTACCTGTGCGCGAGCCGGTCTGAAATGAAATGTGGTCAGCCGAAGCAGGCAGTTCCGAGAACAGCCGCCGGGGGCCTTCATCGGGCTGTTCTCAGAACTGCCTGCTCCCGTAGACCGCATTTCATTTCAGACCGACTCGCGCACAGGCACAGGTAAGGGCTTACCTGTGCATAGCCGGACTTCTGAGTTAAGATGGCAGCCCGCATGTGTTCGCGGGTGAACACGGCGAACTGTCCATCACTGCATATTTTTTATGTATCCAAAATACAAAGATCACTGAAACTTTGGGAATGACAGACTGGACCTCAGGTTTGTCAAATTTTTTTAAAAAATTCTCTACTATTGACTTAGGGTACTGGCAGAAGATTCCGTCAGGCAGTTCCGTCGCCGGAACTGCCTGCTGGATCCGGCAATACGTATGCAAACGGATGCCATTTGTCAGATGGATCCGGATGTGGATCTGTTTCACAAATGCAATGAAATGCCGGATCCGTCTCTCCGGTGTCATCTGGAAAAATGGATACAGCATTTATTTTTTTCGCATTTTTTGCGGTCTGAGCATGCGCATTCCGGCAAGTGTTCCAGAATTTTGGACGGAGATAAAACCGCAGCATGTTGGGGTATTATCTCCGTCCTGAAAAGTAAAAAAAGACTGAATTGAAGACATCCTGATGCATCCTGAACGGATTGCTCTCCATTCAGAATGCATGGGGATAAAACTGATCAGTTATTTTCCGGTATTGAGCCCCTAGGACGGAACTCAATGCCAGAAAAGAATAACGCTAGTTAATTTTCCTTCACTGACCTAAATGATATAAAAACTTTCAGAAAACTTTTCAGAATCAGCTATGTGTGTATACAGTGATAACACTATATCTGGCCATTGCATTACACATTACATAGTATGTGCCATTTGTAGCAGTTTTATCCTTTGCGAGCTGCATGTACCATATAATTCTCAGTTCTCCCTGACCCTGTGGGTGGAAACAAGGTTGCACATCATGTCTGCCTATAGAATTCACATGGGACCATAGGTTCTGGTTCCTGTCTCTCACTCAGTATCAGTCAGAAGCTTAATATAGAATAGGGAAGTACTGGACAGTATAGATGTGAATAAGGTCTCATGCACATGACCGTGTGCTGGCCGTGCCCGTGCTGCGGACCACAAATTGGGGCACTACTTTTTTGCGGTGAGGAGGCATGGATAGAAAACTTTCGATCCATGCCTCCATTACACACTGCACTGTATCTTCTGGATTGAGGACCCATTTAAGAAATACGGTGCGCATATGGTCGGTGCCCGTATATTGCGGACCCACTGTTTGCAGGCCGCAATACAGGAACAGACCTGCTGTGGTCATGTGCATGAGGCCTAAAGAGAAAAAGAATGTGAATAAGGCCTCATGCACACGACAGGTTTTTTTCACAGTCCGCAAAAACGGGGTCCGTGGGTCCGTGATCCGTGACCGTTTTTTCGTCCGTCGGTCTTCCTTGATTTTTGGAGGATCCACGGACATGAAAAAAAAGTCGTTTTGGTGTCCGCCTGGCCGTGCGGAGCCAAACGGATCCGTCCTGAATTACAATGCAAGTCAATGGGGACGGATCCGTTTGATGTTGACACAATATGGTGCCATTTCAAACGGATCCGTCCCCATTGACTTTCAATGTAAAGTCTGGAGTTCTTTTATACCATCGGATTGGAGTTTTCTCCAATCCGATGGTATATTTTAACTTGAAGCGTCCCCATCACCATGGGAACGCCTCTATGTTAGAATATACTGTCGGATATGAGCTACTTCGTGAACCTCAGATCCGACAGTATATTCTAACACAGAGGCGTTCCCATGGTGATGGGGACGCTTCAGGTTAGAATACACTACAAACTTTGTACAAGACTGCCCCCTGCTGCCTGGCAGCACCCGATCTCTTACAGGGGGATATGATAGCACAATTAACCCCTTCAGGTGCGGCACCTAAAGGGGTTAATTTTGCTATCATATTCCCCTGTAAGAGATCAGGGCTGCCAGGCAGCAGGGGGCAGACCCCCCCCTCCCCAGTTTGAATATCGTTGGTGGCACAGTGTGCGCCCCCCATCGGGCCCCCCCTTCCTCCCTCTAATGTTAGAAATCGTTGGTGGCACAGTGTGCGCCCACCATCGCCCCCCCCCCTCCCTCCCTCTATTGTATTAAATCGTTGGTGGCACAGTGTGCCCCCACCATCGCCCCCCCCTTCCTCCCTCTAGTGTAATAAATCGTTGGTGGCACAGTGTGCCAACCACCATCGCCCCCCCCTCCTCCCTCCCTCTATTGTAATAAATCGTTGGTGGCACAGTGTGCGCCCACCATCGCCCCCCCTCCCTCCCTCTATTGTATTAAATCGTTGGTGGCACAGTGTGCCAACCACCATCGGCCCCCCCTCCCTCTATAGCAGTAACAACATTGGTGGCAGTGTGCGGCCTCCCATTCCCCCCCCCCATCATTGGTGGCAGCGGAGTTCCGATCGGAGTCCCAGTTTAATCGCTGGGGCTCCGATCGGTAACCATGGCAACCAGGACGCTACTGCAGTCCTGGTTGCCATGGTTACTTAGCAATAGTACAAAAGTAGAAGATTCATACTTACCTGCTGGTTGCTGCGATGTCTGTGAACGGCCGGGAGCTCCTCCTACTGGTAAGTGAAAGGTCTGTGCTGCGCATTGCTAAAGAACTGTCACTTACCAGTAGGAGGAGCTCCCGGACGGACACAGACATCGCAGCAGCAAGCAGGTAAGTATGAATCTTATACTGTTGTACTATTGCTAAGTAACCATGGCAACCAGGGCTGCAGTAGCTTCCTGGTTGCC
Source organism: Bufo gargarizans (assembly GCF_014858855.1). Lineage (NCBI taxonomy): Eukaryota > Metazoa > Chordata > Amphibia > Anura > Bufonidae > Bufo > Bufo gargarizans. Next base: position 7,381,113 of record NC_058089.1, on the reverse strand, counting down.
ATGGTTACCGATCGGAGCCCCAGCGATTAAATTGGGACTCCGATCGGAACTCCGCTGCCACCAATGATGGGGGGGGGGGAATGGGAGGCCGCACACTGCCACCAATGTTGTTACTGCTATAGAGGAGGGGGGCCGATGGTGGTTGGCACACTGTGCCACCAACGATTTATTACAATAGAGGGAGGGAGGGGGGGCGATGGTGGGGGCACACTGCCACCAACGATTTATTACAATAGAGGGAGGGAGGGGGGGCGATGGTGGGGGCACACTGTGCCACCAACGATTTATTACAATAGAGGGAGGGAGGGGGGGGGCGATGGTGGGCGCACACTGTGCCACCAACGATATTCAAACTGGGGAGGGGGGGGTCTGCCCCCTGCTGCCTGGCAGCCCTGATCTCTTACAGGGGAATATGATAGTACAATTAACCCCTTTAGGTGCCGCACCTGAAGGGGTTAATTGTGCTATCATATCCCCCTGTAAGAGATCGGGTGCTGCCAGGCAGCAGGGGGCAGTCTTGTATAAAGTTTGCAGTGTATTCTAACTAGAAGCGTCCCCATCACCATGGGAACGCTTCTGTGTTAGAATATACTGTCGGAAATGAGTTTTCACAAAGTGAAAACTTAGATCAGAAAAAGCTTTTATGCAGACGGATCTTCGGATCCGTCTGTATGAAAGCAACCTACGGCCACGGATCACGGACACGGATGCCAATCTTGTGTGCATCCGTGTTCTTTCACGGACCCATTGACTTGAATGGGTCCGTGAACCGTTGTCCGTCAAAAAAATAGGACAGGTCATATTTTTTTGACGGACAGGATACACGGATCACGGCCTCGGCTGCAAAACGGTGCATTTTCCGATTTTTCCACGAACCCATTGAAAGTCAATGGGTCCGCGAAAAAAAACGGAAAACGGCACAACGGCCACGGATGCACACACTGGTCGTGTGCATGAGGCCTTACAGAGAGGTATTGAACAGTATAGATGTGAATAAAGCACATGCAAAAAGAAAGTTAATTTAGAAAAGGAAGGGCAAGCTGATGACTGGAGAACAAGGCAAGTTTTCACTCATAACATATATTACAAAGTTCCTTTTATTCACCTGTACTATTGATTTATGCAAAGCTGTGTGCAAGTACTGTGACCATTTAAAGAAGTTTTTCAGTTCTCTGTACATAGAGCTGAATCACCATATAATGCAATGTTCTACTGTTTTCTAATAAACTTTATGCTTCGACATCTTAACATTTTCAGTATAGCTGTCAATGAATGAAAACTACAAATTTACTTTTAGAGGCAGAAAACCTATAAATAGCCAGTCCTGCTCTCAGCTGAGAAGTTGGTACAATTGTATCCAGTCTAGGCAACCCTCTGTGAGCTAAAGACATCAGCAGCTGTACAAATCTCCCTGGAAGCTTGCTACAATGATAGCAGGAGTCCAGGCCCTTTAGCTCACAGAGCATTGTCTAAATTGGATACAATTGTAGCCACTTGACAGCTGAGAGAAGGACTAGCTGTGTACAGGATTAATGCCTCAATGTAAACAGGATTGTTCTCATTCACTGACAGCAAGTAGAGACCTTGAAATTGAAAAATAAAGCATGTTGCAAAGTGGTAGAACGTTGCCTGTACATGTATTTAGTGATCATACTTTTTTTGTATTCAGCTGGAAACCCCTTTTAGCCTACTTTCACACTTGAGGCAGAGGATTGCAGCAGGCAGTTCCGTCGCATGCAAACTGATGGCATTTGTCAGACAGATCAGGATCCTGATCCGTCTGACAAATGCATTGAAATGCCGGATCCGTCTCTCTGGTGTCATCTGGAAAAATGGATCCGGCATTTATTTTTTTTACATTTTCTGCGGTCTGAGCATGCGCGGACCGCAATGCCGGATACGTTTTGCCGGAACACTCGGGGGCCGGCATTAATGCATGTCAATATAAAAAAATGCAGAATCCGGCATTCCGGCAAGTGTTCCGGAATTTTGGACGGAGAAAAAACTACGGCATGCTGCGGTATTATCTCCATCCTGAAAAAGCAACAAGACTAAACTGAAGACATCCTGATGCATCCTGAACAGATTGCTCTCCATTCAGAATGCATGGGGATATGCCTGATCAGTTCTTTTCCGGTATTGAGCCCCTAGGACGGAACTCAGTGCCGGAAAATAAAAACGCCAGTGTGAAAGTACCCTTAAATGGAAACAAATTGTCCCCCCCTTAGTATTATTTATTTTCACTTTGATATAAATTCTAACATTTATTTTGATACACTAGAATAAAAGCCCCTCCCTGCCAAATTCAAATCTTAAGCTTTTATTTTTATAGCTGGATCACAAGGGGTTAATCCGAGCTGCAATATCTTTGGGGGGTCACCTCCTCGCTTGCAGCAGCTTGTTGCTCCGTCTCCTCCAACCTAACAAACAATGAAGTCTAATAACGATCTGAATACTTAACGAAACCCCAATTTTAAAGGGATTACTGCTAGACCCTTGTAAAGAGTGTTCAATAAGTAGAGGCCCGCCTGTTACGGGCTGAGTGCCTGTCTCGCAGAGCAGATCATTTCCTGAGGGGAAAACGCTCAATTTTATTTTTGTGCAATCAAAAAATGCAGAAGGAGCTCAGGTCAATAATGGACACTTATGAAAGGCAGTGGAAGGGCTTGTGATTGAGACCAGGTGGCCGAGGACACACCAGAGCTGCCGGTGGGAACTTTCCTCTCTGCTAATTTTTAGCCAAGCCTTGTGACATGAAAAAAAAAATATAAAAATGTCTACCCCCCCCCCCCCCATTCCCACACCGTAACCCACATTAACCGGATCGCTGGACTAAAAATTCTTCATCTTTATAGACGGAGGGTCTTATAACCGGAGATTGTCACATTGGATTTCGCTCAGGTAGACGGAGGTCCTAATAATGGAGAAGCTGGTAATCCCATTATTGGGGATGGATATAAAAAGAGCAGGTTTGGAAATGAAAGGGCGCTTGACAGTGCGCAGAGGTAGGAAACGAGGCACTTTAATCCGGCCGGAATCTAATAGGAAATTAGTAAAAGACGAAGGTTGAGCCTTCGTGGTGTCTACGAGCGGCGGGCGACGCAGGCCAACTCGCGGGCAATAACTGGACTCACCAAATGAGCCGAGCCTGCTGCAGTATAATCTTTTCTGCAAGCTAAGCTCCACCTAATGACTTCCAAAGTAATTTCCTGCTCTTCCCATTGGACTCGCTCTCAAAGACGGCAGATTTTATTGTGGAAAGTTCTTTCTGGTGTCTCGCTTGTGGGTGGTCACAACGACCTGCTGCGACTGTGCACGTTGGGGCCCTCAGGTTAACCTGTTGCTGCTCCGTCCTATAACTTATATGGTCTGCTTCTTCCAAATACAATGAGGCATAGAATATTGGTGGGGGATGAAGACCCCCAAATGTCTCATGGAGTCTACTGGGCTTGAAGCCTACTAACATCTAAAGATTTATGGGACTCAAAGCCTGGAAGATCCATTTTACCCGGCTCCCTCTGATCTGTCATGATACATTTCCATTCCCTTTATAGAACACCCGTAATCTCCTGTTTTAGTAACTACTTGCAACCCTCTTGTAATAACTCCAGCATCTATTCTTATTCCTGGTTCTCTGGTGGGCCAGTCGGACCCTGCTATGCAGTATAGGTGCGGGGTATATTGGCGGACACTTTATTCAATGGTAAAGCTCCTCTGCTTCATCGGGTGATGTACAGGACATGAGTAGTAACAAATGTGAGGACGTTCATGAATCAAATTTATTAAAAACAGATGGATATGAGATAGATAGACAGATAGACAGATAGATAGATATTAGATTAGATCGATATGAGATAGATACATTTTAGATAGATATAAGATAAATGATAAATGATAAATATGAGATAGATAGATAGATATTACATGTGTCCTCTTCTATACTGTGCTGTTTCACCTCTTGCTTATTTCTTGACCAGTCCTTAGATTGATGTCCCCACCATGAGGGATAACGTCTGGTTCTGAGCCGAGACCCCCCACAATTCAGTCTCCAGCATGAATGCTAATAGGTCTGCTCCATTAAGTACACCCACATGGATAACTGGTTTTGACTATTGTCAATGATAATAAATACAAGTCCACGTTGCGGGTGCGCCAGCAGGACGGCGTCCAAACCTCGCAGTCAGAGCTGTTATTAATCTGTCCTCATATCTGCAGTGTATTTCAGTCCAGGCTCAGCCCTGGCCAGAAAATCTTCATTTAGACCCATGTGAGTATAATAATGGGAGCTGTAGGTCGCAGGTAATCCTTCGAGAGCTGCAGTGTGGAGGACTGACTGAGGAGGGCAAGGACTGCGCACACAATGGTCCTGGAGACCCAGAGAAGAACCCCCATAAAACCAAAGTCAAGCTGCAGTTTTCCATTTACCTAAAGCTCTCAACTGCGGCTCATCTGGACTAGGAGTCCTCACGTGAACCCTCGGAGGGGTCCGGAGGGCCATGGTGGGGAATGTGGACTTCTGAGCATTCTTAAGTAAAGAATTAGGAGTCCAGTGGGTGGTCCTATCAGTGAATGACAGCGATTAATGTATGCACACTCACATAGGACCCCCCACTGGACTCTTAAATATACAATGAGCAGGGATATCAGTCAATTATTGGCAAGTTATACTGAATCTTTTCCCACAGAACTATATCAATCTGCTCAGCTCCTCCTGCTCTTTCACAGGCTGTCTAGCGTGACAAGTTCCTTAAAGGGGTTATCCCATTATTAATGTAAAAAATGAAAACCACACAACATATAGTACAATAAAACCTCCTTCTAACAAAGCTAGAACCAGCCCTGCACCTCTCATGGATCCAGAGATCTTCTCATTCATTGCTCTGCTAGATTTATATCAAGCTGGCAGCTCAGGGGGCGTGTCTTCTCTGCTGCAGCTCAGGGGGAGTGTCTTTTCTGCTGCAGCTCAAGGGGAGTGTCTTTTCTGCTGCCGCTAAGGGGGCATGTCTTTTCTGCTGCAGCTCAGGGGGCGTGTCTCAGCTCTCCCTATCACAGCTCAGGAGGCAGCTGAGGGATGAAACTGAGCATGTGCGGCCATCTCAGTGAGCTGGACAAAAGAGAAAAGAAAAGAACAAACAGCAGGTGGCGCTCTACAGATGCATTTTATTGAAAAACTCAGAGGCTATACAAAAAAGTTAATTACATGCAATTACAAAAGTATTCCGATCCAGGTGCTGGTTTAAAAACTGTAGAATAATTTTCGTGTGACAACCACTTTAAATGGAAAATGGGGTAAGCTCCATTCTTGACAAAACTAAGGGGAAACTCGAGGCAGGGCGGGGGGTGTCCGGGTGCTGCAGTTGTAATACAAATCCTAAAATGAGTTAGTATTCTATAAATACCGGTTCTTGGTTTCCGTCTGTACCTGCGTTACATCCAGGAAGCCCCAAGGGCCCAGTTGTGGGGAAACCTGTTAATCCCTTCACACATTTAACTAGCTAATTAACTCTCACATCTGGAATTAGTGCAGTGAAGACGCCGCTGAAAATCTCACAGCCGGTCGTTGCCAAGCTCCATCATTGCGCGCTCTACTAGAAGATCGGATGGTAAAGAAGGGGGCCCCAAGATGTACTAGCGGTATATAGGTTATAGGGGTTTTCCCACCTCAGACAATGGGGGCATATCGCTAGGGTATGCCCCCGCTGGGACCCGCATCTACAAAGAGAACGGAGTGGGGAAATGAGCGATGGGCACACTGTGCATGCGCAGCCGCCCTCCATTCATTTCTATGCGGCCACCGAAAATAGCCGACCACTGGATCGGCTATTGCCGTCTGCCCCATAGAAATGAATGGGAGCATGGGCCGCCCATGCGCGATGTGCTCCCATTCACTTCTAGGGGAGCAGCGCTTGGTGGTGGACGGATTCCGGGAAATCCGGGGTCCTCTAGCCACAGCACTCTCTGCTTCGTTCTCGTTGTAGGTGCGGGTCTCAGCGGTGGGACCCGCACCTATCAGACAATGGGAGAATATCCTAGCGATATGCCCCCATTGTCTGAGATGGGAATAACCCTTTATGGGGGAACTATAGCTGTGTTAGCACTAGGCAAATACCAGGGCCCGCCGACCTTTGGGGGGATTCTGAGTAAACATGCTTTCTACTTCTCAAGGATGGGGTGCACTGGGGGCCCACATACACTTTGACCTGCCCCCTTTTGGGGGCTGTTTCATGGCACCACCATTCAGTGATCTGAAGGCTCAAGATTCTTTTGTCCTCTGCTGATCCCCTTGACATCTCCTGTGGAGGAGCAGAGACTCAAGATTCTTAGTCTGGTTTCCCTCATTTGCCCGAATCATGGTGAATGAGGAGAAGGTTCTGATCACCCAGTGGGCACGGTTGAGCTGCAGCCCTCTTCTCCCCTGGGTTGCCTCTATTAAGGTATGCCCACATGAGATGGAAAGACTTCAAATTTTCCACAGTTGGGTTGTGGGTGGAAAATCCACAGCATTTATATTAGCAGCAAAACCACATTCAGATTCTGCTCGGAATTTCTTAAATCCCCAGTATGTAAACGTATGTTGTGGATTTCACCCTGAAATCTGATGTTTGCAATGCAGAGGGCGAAATCCCCAACAGATTGGGCAACAAAATCTGCAGCAAAATCCACATGTAAAACATGCACATTTTGCAGCAGATTTTGTGTCTGTAATAGATATTTTCAGTTGTCCTCAGGGTATGTTCACATAGGTAGTTACACTGCAGAAGATCCTCAGCATGGATGACATTTTACATAACCTCATCCTCAGGCTACAGAAAAATGAGTAAAATCCACGGCAAATATCCAGCAAAATCTGCAACAAATCCACAGGTAACCGATGTGGACTTTACAGCGGATTAATTGTGGATTTCTTCTCAGTTCACACGGACATCCCCTAAAAGATCAGAAACGTTCTTCCTTGTAGATGAGTGATCTCCAACTTCTCCACTATGTCTGTCGCTGAACTCCCATCATGTCTTGGACCCGATGGGAATGCTAGTTTTGCAACAGCCGGAGAGACCATTGATCTGGATCATGTGTGCTAAATGAATATCTATGAGTTCCAGGAAGATCTTCGGGCGTTCAGAGGTGACATCTGATGTGCAGACTCCTCATCCTCTCTGAGCTTCAGATATCATTGCCCGAGGCTCAGGAAACTTTGGGGGCTTTTTTTTAGGCTGAGAACGCTGGGGTGTGAAAGAGGTCAGCAAGCTGGTTGGCATGTATGGGAGCAGTGTGTTCGCTTTCCATGGGGTAACAAGCTTTGCACTTAAGGGGTCATTGCTTGCTTAGTGCACCCAAATGTGTGACAGCTGTTCGGGTGGAAGCATAAAGGTCTGTGCCTACCTGCTATAGTACATGCAACATGCAGGCCTTGGACGCTAAGGCCTCTTTCACACGTCATGGATTTAAGATGCGGGTGCGTCGCAGGAAAATGCACAATTTTTCCGCGTGAGTGCAAAACATTTTAATGCGTTTTGCATGCGAGTGAGAAAAATCGGCATGTTTGGTACCCAAACCCGAACTTCTTCTCAAAAGTTCGGGTTTGGGTTAGGTGTTGTGTAGATTTTAATATTTTCCCTTATAACATGGTTGCTAGGAGATGATCGGGATGGAGACCCGATCATTATTATTTTCCCTTATAACATGGTTATAAGGGAAAATAATAGCATTCTTAATACAGAATGCATAGTACAATAGCGCTGGAGGGGTTAAAAAAATAATAATAATAATTTAACTTACCTTAATTCACTTGATCGCGCAGCCGGCATCTCTTCTGTCTTCTTCTTTGCTGTGCAGGAGGAAAAGGACCTGTGGTGATGTCACTGTGCTCATCACATGGTCCGTCACATGATCCATCACCATAGTGATCGACCATGTGACGGACCATGTGATGAGCGCAGTGACCTGTTCCTCAAAGAAGAAGACAGAAGAGATGCTGGGCTGCGCGAATAAGTGGATTGAGGTGAGTTAAATAATTTTTTATATTTTTTTTTTAACCCCTCCAGCCCTATTTTACTAAGCATTCTGTATTAAGAATGCTATTATTTTCCCTTATACCCATGATCGGGTCTTCATCCCGATCGTCTCCTAGCAACTGTGCGTGAAAATCGCACCGCATCCGCACTTGCTTGCGATTTTCATGCAGCCCCATTCACTTCTATGGGGCCTGCGTTGTGTGAAAAACGCACAAAATAGAGCATGCTGCGATTTTCACGCAACGCACAAGTGATGCATGAAAATCACCGCTCATGTGCACAGCCCCATAGAAATGAATGGGTCTGGATTCAGTGCGGGTGCCATGCGTTCACCTCACACATTGTACCCGCGCGGAAATCTCGCCCATGTGAAAGAGGCCTAACTTTTAGGGTGCCCCTCTAGCAGACAAGAAGCCGGGGGCAGATCACTTTTTTGCAGATTGATACTTTGCCATGTTTATTTTGAAACTAAATTTGGTAAATCTCTGCATAGAGACTGCATTTTGTGTTGGGTGAAGCAATTCAAAACCACTGGCTGAAAGACTTGGGAAGAGACAGTCACCGGGATCCGTGAACGAGCATAGTCCTGGAAAGCTGACCAGGCTGACTAGAATGGAACTACAAGTGCCTCAAATAGGGATGAGCGAATCGACCTTGGATGAAACATCCGAAGTCGATTCGCATAATACTTTGAATACTGTACGGAGCGAGCAGTAATGATCGGGTCTCCATCCTGATCGTCTCCTAGCAACCGTGCGTGAAAATCGCACCGCATCCGCACTTGCTTGCGGATGCTTGCGATTTTCACGCAGCCCCATTCACTTCTATGGGGCCTGCGTTGCGTGGATTATCGCACCGCAACGCACAATGAGCAGCATGCTGCGATTTTCACGCAACGCATAAGTGATGCGTGAAAATCACCGCTCATGTGAACAGCCCCATAGAAATGAATGGGTCGGTATTCAGTGCGGGTGAAATGCCTTCACCTCACGCATCGCATCCGCGCGGAATACTCGCCCGTGTGAAAGGGGCCTAACTGTTTGAAATGAAAAACTCAATGAAAACCATTGAAGCAGAAAACCTACATGCCCTAATCGAGCACATGAGGGACACACCCGAATGAAAGCGTTCTGTGCAACGAGCTGGGATTCTGTCACTTCCGCTCCTACCTGGAAATGATAAGGGAATGGCTTATGCTACAGGTGGAGGAAGATCTGCCAAGCGTAGTCTATCGGCAGGATGACGCTCCTCCTCATTTCCAGTTGGATAATCGCCGATACCTGAATGAAACTCCACCAGAACTCTGGATCGGCTGCACCAGAATAAACGATTCACCCACGGCCTCCGCGATCACCAGATCTAAGGGCTCTTGGACACAAACGTATTTTCTTTCTGTGTCCGTTCTGTCTTTTTTGCGGACCGCATGCGGAAGCATTTATTTCAATGGGTTCACAAAAAAAAAAACAGTTACTCCGTGTGCATTCCTTTTCCATATGTCCGTTCCGCAAAAAAAATAGAACATGTCCTATTATTGTCCGCATTTCAGAGAAGGATAGTACAGTTCTATTAGGGACCAGCTGTTCCGTTCCGCAAAATACGGAATGCACACGGACGTCATCTATATTTTTTGCGGACCGCAAAATACATACGTTCGTGTGCATGAGCCCTAATTCTGTGGGGCCACATCATGCACTCAGTGTATCTGCAACCCCCCCCCCCCCCCCCCCTTCGCCCAACCAAGGGATCTGAATGAACTGAGATGACGTATCACTAAAAAATGGAGTCCAAATCCGAGGATATGCTGGTAAGGGTCTGGACCACCGCCTAGACATCTGCCATGCCACCAATGGAGCTCACATTGAACATTGGACGTGAATAGATAAAACGTGGACAGATAATGCGTCTTCTCGTTAATACATTTGTGTTACGTTCTCTCTGTTAACGCACAGCAGTGCAGTTCCAGGTGTCATTCAGGGTCTAGGGAAAGCTGGGTGAGGAGCCCCAAGGGTTAATGCTGGTGGTATAATGTGCCACAAGTAAGTAGCAGCCGAAGAGTCTAGCGCAGAAGATGACAACATGGGCGGCCGATTGTTTTTAATGGTTAGGCTCACCAATAAATCGCTTGATTGAAAAAAAATAAAATTGGGGCGGCATAATAAAAACCATTCCGAGAAGCGGCATCTCGGCAAGGAAAAAAAGTCATTAATTTGAGAGAAGCAAAGACTCGTTACAGCTGAAGAATTCAGTCTCCCAGCGAAGAGATCCATACGACATTTAATAAAGGAAAATTGGCATCAAAGAGGCAGAAATTGTGGGAATTCTCGGGATGTAAATAATTAGCCGGAGTAGACGCTGCAGCGCGGCAGTCACTGGAACTGGCGTTTTAATCAGTGCGACCACAATTCAAATCAAAGCTTTTGTAAAGTGAGAGTAAAGGATAACTGGGGGTGGACGGGTCACATATATAGGGGGATTACATCACATTAACCTTTACTATGTGTGACACAGTGAGGGGTTGTGTTTGGTAAGGCAGGTATTTTCCTCCCAGCATGTGCGGCTGGGCTGGTTTCCAGACAGGTGAGGTCAAATACAGGACCGGAGTTTAAATGCCGGTCCGGGTTTTGGCAGCACCTGGCTGTCCTTAAATAGGCAGCTGGGCTCAGCAGAGATGTCTCTGTTTTTGGGATCTGAGGCTTTGTGCCGTGCTGGATGGCTGAGAGCCGCACGCTGGGGAAACAGGCCCCCTAAAGCCTGCTGTGGACTACTGGAGGCAGAACTGCCAGCAAGGGGACTTGTGTTATATGAACTTTCCATTGTGTGTGAATTAACACCAAGACTGCAAAGTTACTGCTGTTTGGTGCAATTGCCTCAAGTGTGAATAAACACTGACGTTTTGAGTTAAGAACTTGTATTTTGCCTCTGTACTGCGCCCGCTTACCCTATCTACCAGAGCGAAACCCCACATATGCCAACACATTAGGAAATGCTTATTGCAAGCTTCAAGAAAGCTGGGTGACTACCAATATGACCCCCATTACAGTTTCCAATAGGATGGCTACCCAGCTTTCCCATGCTCTGTAATGAAAAATCTGGCCAATTATGCACATCCTATCCGTTCAGTGTACATGAATACTGAGGGAAAATCCCATTCAGGAGTCTGGAAAAAACTGGATGATAAAAGAATTAATAGTAGCGTCAATGGCATGTCTAGAGTTATTTTACGTAAGCAATTCAGTTATCCTGTACTGATCCTGAGTTGCATCTTATTTAAAGGCACTATCCACCTTCTGACACAATATTTTATGTATAGAAAAAATCCACATAAAACATTGAGTCACTGTGCACATACATTACATTACTTATCCTGTACTGATCCTGAGTTACATCCTGTATTATACTCCAGAGCTGCACTCACTATTCTGCTGGTGCAGTCACTGTGTACATACATTACTTATCCTGTACTGATCCTGAGTTACATCCTGTATTATACCCCAGAGCTGCACTCACTATTCTGCTGGTGGAGTCACTGTGCACATACATTACATTACTTATCCTGTACTGATCCTGAGTTACATCCTGTATTATACTCCAGAGCTGCACTCACTATTCTGCTGGTGCAGTCACTGTGTACATTACATTACTTATCCTGTACTGATCCTGAATTACATCCTGTATTATACTCCAGAGCTGCACTCACTATTCTGCTGGTGCAGTCACTGTGTACATACATTACTTATCCTGTACTGATCCTGAGTTACATCCTGTATTATACTCCAGAGCTGCACTCACTATTCTGCTGGTGCAGTCACTGTGTACATACATTACTTATCCTGTACTAATCCTGAGTTACATCCTGTATTATACTCCAGAGCTGCACTCACTATTCTGCTGGTGCAGTCACTGTGTACATACATTACTTATCCTGTACTGATCCTGAGTTACATCCTGTATTATACTCCAGAGCTGCACTCACTATTCTGTTGGTGGAGTCACTGTGTGCATACATTACATTACTTATCCTGTACTAATCCTGAGTTACATCCTGTATTATACTCCAGAGCTGCACTCCCTATTCTGCTGGTGGAGTCACTGTGTACATACATTGTATTACTTATCCTGTACTGATCCTGAGTTACATCCTGTATTATACTCCAGAGCTGCACTCACTATTCTGCTGGTGGAGTCACTGTGTACATACATTTTATTACCTATCCTGTACTAATCCTGAGTTACATCCTGTATTATACTCCAGAGCTGCACTCACTATCCTGCTGGTTGATGTCTCCCAGTATCCCTTACTTTTTCAGTGTTTGCAGTTGCAATCAGCAGAATAGTGCACGCAGCTCAACATATTTCTTATTTTAAGATGGAGGTTGACCTGTAATGCTATTGTCTCAGTTATGTAATCCCTTGAAAAATAGGCTTTAAAGGTCTTTTGCAGTGATAAAGCGGTCCTCCCCTTTTATAAGCTGTATAGTGTAGTACCTGGTAGATCTACTGCAAGTTCTGGAGAACATGGTGGATCAATTCTAAGCAATTACAAAAAAGAGCTGCTGCAAAGCCCAGAACCTATTGGATTCATTCATCGAAAGTTGCTGAAAAACTCTGGAAAACCTGGTGGATCCATTATAATCAAGAGAGTTGCATAGTTCTGGAAGAATCTAGTGGTCCATTGTAATCAAGTAGCATGGAGCTGTTGCAGAGCTCTGGAGTACCTAGTGGGTCCATTGTGATCAAGTAGAATGTATAGCTGCTACCAAGCTCTGGAGAATCTGTTGGGTGCATTGTAATACATTAGAGTGGGGAGCTTTTGCAAAACTCTAGAGAAACTGGTGGACCCGTTGTAATCAATTAGAGAAGATGGCTCCTGAAAAACTGGGGAAAACTGGTGGATCTATTGTAATCATGTGAGCTGAGGGAAAGCTCTGGAGAACCTAGTGGGTCCATTGTAATTAATTACAGTGGAGAACTGCTTTAAAACACTGGAGAAACTGGTGGATCAATTGTAATCAATTAGAGTGGAGGGCTGTTGTAAAGCTGTGGAACATTTGGGAGATCCAATGCAAACAAGAAAGTTGCTGCAAATCTCTGGAGAACCTAGCGGGTCCATTGTAATCAGAGTTCGGAGCTGCTGCAAAGCAATGGAGGAATTAGTTGATCCATTGTAATCAAAGAGCTGATGCAAAGCCTAGAGACCCTGTTGGGCTCATTGTAATAAATTACAGCAGAGGGCGCAGGAAAACCTGGTGCATCCATTGTTATCACTTAAAGCAGAATGCTGCAAAGTTCTGGGGGACCTATTTTACCCCCTTCAATCAAGAGAGCTTCTGCAAAGCTCTGGAGAACCTGGAGGATCCAGTGTAATCAAGAAAACTACTGAAAAGCTCTGGAGAACCTAGTGGGGATCCAATGCAAACAAGACAGCTGCTGGGAAGCTCCGGAGAACCTGGAGGATCCAGTGTAATCAAGAAAACTGCTGAAAAGCTCTGGAGAACCTAGTGGGAATCCAATGCAGACAAGACAGCTGCAAGAAGCTCTGGAGAACATGGATGATCCAGTGTAATCAAGGAAACGGCTAAAAAGCTCTGGAGAACCTAGTGGGGATCCAATGCAAACAAGACAGCTGCTGAGAAGCTCTGAAGAACCTGGAGGATCCAGTGTAAACAAGAAAACTGCCAAAAAGCTCCGGAGAACCTAGTGGGGATCCAATGCTAACAAGACAGCTGCTGAGAAGCTCTGGAGAACCTGGAGGATCCAGTGTAATCAAGAAAACTGCTGAAAAGCTCTTGAGAACCTAGTGGGGATCCAGTGCAAACAAGACAGCTGCTGAGAAGCTCTGGAGAACCTAGAGGATCCAGTGTAATCAAGAAAACTGCTGAAAAGCTCTGGAGAACCTAGTGGGGATCCAATGCAAACAAGACAGCTGCTGAGAAGCTCTGAAGAACCTGGAGGATCCAGTGTAATCAAGAAAACTGCTAAAAAGCTCCGGAGAACCTAGTGGGGATCCAATGCTAACAAGACAGCTGCTGAGAAGCCTGGAGAACCTGGAGGATCCAGTGTAATCAAGAAAACTGCTGAAAAGCTCTTGAGAACCTAGTGGGGATCCAGTGCAAACAAGACAGCTGCTGAGAAGCTCTGGAGAACCTAGAGGATCCAGTGTAATCAAGAAAACTGCTGAAAAGCTCTGGAGAACCTAGTGGGGATCCAATGCTAACAAGACAGCTGCTGAGAAGCTCTGGAGAACCTGGAGGATCCAGTGTAATCAAGAAAACTGCTGAAAAGCTCTGGAGAACCTAGTGGGCATCCAATGCAAACGAGACAGCTGCTGAGAAGCTCTGGAGAACCTAGAGGGCTCATTGTAATCTATCAATTTCAATTGGATGCCTTTAATGAGCATTCAGCCGCTGATGCTAGGGGTCCCGGCAGCTAGTCTTCGGGGAACTAAAAAGCTCTTTAATATTTTCATTGGGTGGAACAATCTTCTCAACATTCAGAGCCCGAGCAACCAAACCCACTAAGTAAGCTCTGGGGGATTTAATGTGCAAGTTTTAAGCGTCTGGTGGGTGAACCCGAGATGATCAAGAGGACACACTCCTGCTTTGGGGCCTACATCTGCTCGGGAGAGCTAACTACAGATGAGCTGGATGTATAGGGGTTATCTGACAATCAGAAATCCGTGCGTTGCGTGACTGGTGACACTTTGTTTATACGAAACATTTTAACTCAGTTCATATGTATCTGGTCTTAAAGAGACGGCTTTATTAAAACACCCCACCTCCAACCCCCAACCCGTCACAGATATCCACCAAGAGCAAATAAAGTCAAGTTTCCCCCCAACGTGCAGACAGAACCGTCCCCTCCTGGTGAACCCAGGGGATGAAAAGACTTTGCGATACCATCATGTGATCTTTGACCTCCCCTCGTGTTTTTGTTTCCAAATCGTGTCCCTATTTCTGGAAGTTTTTTTCTTCTCTAGGTTTTTTTCTCGCCCACTTTGTTTCGCCTGGAGGTGAGGTGAATCTGTGTCTCAACCACAAATGAATTCTCCCTGCCTCGCGGTCTCCGTTCACCTCCTTTCTTCATCCTGACTTTCTTTCTTTTTTTTTTGCTCTTCCTGATCAGGGTTGTGTTGTCATAGCTGTGACCTTTAAACCTCGTGCGTCTTCTCTAGATATCCTCCCTCCACCCATGCCCCAAAAATAGAAGAAAAGAAGAAAAAAAATCATTAAAACTAACTATAAAGAATGGAGCAGGCCGGGAAAAATAAAACAAAGGAAGAGACCGGAGCGAAGAAACGTTCCCTGCAAGTCATGGAGGCCTCGAATCCAGGAGTCGGTGACAATGATGTCTGCCGGGTGCTCGGATTCCTTCCTGTGTCCTCCACGTGGCTCTCCTGACCTCTTCTTCAGATCCAGCCATTATCACAGCTACTGTATCCTTCTGTCACAGGGTCACCAGGGCTCCACAGGATTGCACAGCCCCTGCACTCTCCTCCCGCTCTCTATGAAGGTCCTAGTCCTAGTGGATGTTACAGTTTGGTGCACGGCTGCCTTGTATTGTATGGCATGCTGTGTGTGTGCACTGTCTGGCTCTGCTACATATTGGCGTGGCTTTACACACTTACACAATAATGTCTACGCTGGTCTTGGGAAATATAGAATGATCTGTGTATCGTGGGGATTCCTCCATACTGAGATGAAGCTGGATTTGTAGTCACATGGCACAGAGGTGCGGCATCAAAGTCTACGGTGGTTTCATTGCCAGACCATCAGGCGATTGCATTTACACACAGCTATTTACAATTTGTATACACTGTATGGCAGTGTTATGCATGCATTGAATGGCAGCACTGTGTATGCACTGTATGACAGTGTTATGTACGCACTGAATGACAGTACTATGTATGCACTGTATGGCAGTGTTATGTATGCACTGTATTGCAGTGTTATGTATGTACTGTATGACAGTGTTATGTATGCACTGTATAGCAGTGTTATGTATGCACTGTATTGCAGTGTTATGTATGTACTGTATGACAGTGTTATGTATGCACTGTATAGCAGTGTTATGTATGCACTGTATGGCAGTGTTATGTATGCACTGTATGACAGTGTTATGTATGCACTGTATGGCAGTGTTATGTATGTACTGTATGACAGTGTTATGTATGCACTGTATAGCAGTGTTATGTATGCACTGTATGGCAGTGTTATGTATGCACTGTATGACAGTGTTATGTATGCACTGTATTGCAGTGTTATGTATGTACTGTATGACAGTGTTATGTATGCACTGTATAGCAGTGTTATGTATGCACTGTATGGCAGTGTTATGTATGCACTGTATGGCAGTGTTATGTATGCACTGTATTGCAGTGTTATGTATGTACTGTATGACAGTGTTATGTATGCACTGTATAGCAGTGTTATGTATGCACTGTATGGCAGTGTTATGTATGTACTGTATGGCAGTGTTATGTATGCACTGTATGACAGTGTTATGTATGCACTGTATGGCAGTGTTATGTATGTACTGTATGACAGTGTTATGTATGCACTGTATAGCAGTGTTATGTATGCACTGTATGGCAGTGTTATGTATGCACTGTATGGCAGTGTTATGCATGCACTGTATACTAGTGTTATGTATGCACTGTATGGCGGTATTATGTATGCACTGTATGGCTGTGTTATGTATGCACTGTATGGCTGTGTTATGTATGCACTGTATGGCAGTGTTATGTATGCACTGTAAACTAGTGTTCTGTATGCACTGTATGGCGGTATTATGTATGCACTGTATGGCAGTTTTATGTATGCACTGTATGCAAGGGCAGACTAGCCTTAGACCCTACAGAGAATAGTCCTAGTGGGCCACGGTCCACAGTGCCACCCGAGATCTTCTTACTGCTGCTGACAGGTACATACAGAGGAAGTCCAGGCAGCATGCTGAGGTAGGGTTGGCTTGGTGGTCCACATCCACATCTCACCTTCCAAGCCCCCTGCTCCATATCCATATTAGAGACAATTGGAGGAAAAGGAGGACAGAACGTGGCAGCTATTGATGGCCACCATGAAGGGACAGCTTCTGATGAGATACTTTTTGCGCACTGTGGTATTTTGTTCTGTGTTGACCCTGACAACTTATACTGGCTTCATCCACTTGTGCTGCTCCACCTTCTGTCAATTTGGACCCACCTACAACATTAGGGCCACTTTTAGTTTTTTTGCAGGGCCACTTTCAGTTCCCAGTCCACCCCTGATGGTATGGCAGTGTTATGTATGCAGTGTATAGTAGTGTTATGTACTGTATGCATTGAACGGCAGTATCACAGTACCTTGAAAAAGTATTCATACCCCTTGAACTTTTCCACATTGTTTCATGTTAGACCCACAAACTTACATGTATTTTATTGGAGGAGCTGCAGAGATCCACATCTCAGGTGGGAGAATCTGTCCACAGGACAACTATTAGCCACATATTCCACAAATCGGGCCTTATTGAAGAGTGGAAAGAAGAAAGACATTTTTGAAAGCAGACCATAAGAAGTCCTGTTTGCAGTTTGTGACAAGTCAGGTAGGGGACACAGCAAAAACGTAGAAGAGGGCGCTCTGGTCAGATGAGACCACACGCTATATGTGGCAGAAAACTAACACTGCACATCCCCCTGAACACATCATTCCCAGTGTGAAACATGGCGGTGGCAGTATCATGCTGCGGGAGGCTGTTCTTCAGCAGGGTCAGGGAAGCTGGTCAGAGTTGATGGGAAAATGGATGGAGCTAAATGCAGGAGGAAAACCTGGTAGAGGCTGCAAAAGACTTGAGACTGGGGCAGATGTTCACCTTCCAGCAGGACAACGACCCTCAACATCCAGCCAGAGCTACAGTGGAAGGGTTTAGATCAAATCATATTTATGTGTTAGAACGGTCCAGTCACAGTCCAGACCTAAATCCCAGTGAGAATTTGTGACAAGACTTTAAAATCACTGTTCAGACGCTCTCCATCCAATCTGGCTGAGCGCGAGCTCTTCTGCCAAGAAGAATGGGAAAAAATGTCTGCCTCTAGATGTGCAAAGCTGGTATAGACAGGCCCCAAAAAATGTGCAGCTGTAATTGCAGCGAAAAGTGGTCCTACAAAGTATTGACTCGGGGGGTCTGAATACAAATGCACGCCGCACTGTCCATAGCCATAAGTATTAAACATTTTGAAAACATTGTATCATTTTATTTTCTCTTCACACACACTTGCTACTTTGTGTTTGTCTATCACCAGTGGCGTGCATAGAGACGTAAGGGCCCCATGGCAAGGATCAAACCAGGCCCCCCACACAAACAGAAGGGTTTCCACCTAAACCCCCTTATGGCAGTTACGCCCCTGTCTACCACGTAAAATACATGTAAAGCCCCATTCACACGTCCGCAATTCTGTTCTGCATTTTGCGAAACGGAATTGCGGACCCATTCATTTCTATGGGGCCGCACGATTGCGGACCTGCACTTCCGGGTCCGCAATTCCTTTCCCAAAAAAAAAAGAACATGTCCTATTCTTGTCCGCAATTGCGGACAAGAATAGGCATATTCTATTAGTGCCGGCGATTTGCGGTCCGCAAAATGCGGAACGCACATTGCCGGTGTCCGTGTTTTGCAGATCCGTGGATCCGCAAAACACACTACGGACGTGTGAATGGAGCCTAAGTTTGTGGGTGTAATGTGAAAAAATTTGGAAAGTACAAGGGGTATGAATACTTTTTCAAGCCATTGTATGTATGTGTTGTATACTAAGTATGCATTAACACAGTACGGCTCTAATATTTGTGGCGATATTACTCTCCGTTTTCCTTCTTCCGTGTGTCTCTATATGGCGGGGGGGTTTATTGCCTCTATAGTGATTGCTCTGTACATGGACTGGTACAAGCTGAAGTATGGACAACCCCTTCAAAAAGAGGAAGCAAGGCCTAATAGCAAAAACAGAGCCTCCTTCTTGCTGTAGGAACACCCCAGGACACCCCCCTGTGTAGGCATTGATGCCATCACCTACCTGTCACCAACGTCCACCCTAATATTGTCTCCCTGCTGTGCAAAGAGCGTAGCCGTAAAAGGTTCACAGCGCTCACGAATAGGGAATGTGGTCCTCGGACACCGGTGGAGGAGCCTCACAGGCGGAGGT
Organism: Bufo gargarizans; assembly: GCF_014858855.1. Taxonomy (NCBI): domain Eukaryota; kingdom Metazoa; phylum Chordata; class Amphibia; order Anura; family Bufonidae; genus Bufo; species Bufo gargarizans. Next base: position 7,361,934 of record NC_058089.1, on the reverse strand, counting down.
CTCACCGCCTGCAAGGTGCACTGCAGAACCTTTCCAGCACGCAGCAGGTTAACAGCGGCCCATTGCATCCTGGGAAGTGGAAGGAGATTAAAGAGGTGATTGCGCCCTCATCCTGCAGTCAGGGCGGTGATGAAGTATCAGTTACCGGCTCAGCACGAGGCCTGCAGGAGTTTGGCGAAAAAGAGAAAAGAAAAGCATTTTGCAAACAGATGTCGTGATAAAACTGCAGCGGCCTCAGGTTCCCCGCAGATCGGCGCGATGCTCCTTGCAGCTGGATCTCGGCTCTGCCTGGTGTCTCGCTGTAGAAAAGAGGAAATTATATTCAGAATTTTCTGCATCTGGGAAAGCTGGATAGCAACCAATATGGCTGCCATTGCACTTCTCAGTGAGAGAGATCTAAAGCAAGTCTGCGCAGAAAGACCTTCGAGGGACCGCGGCTACTGCGGTGGTGGTCGCCCGGACTGTACTACAGGGCGTCGCTGGGCAACCTGAACTGATGAAGGCTGTAAAATACAAACAAAAGCAACATTTTATAAAGAAAAACAATTATAACAAATAGTTATTTTCTTTGGCATTGATGGGAGCAGATGGTTTCTGGATTATCCGATATCCGGGATTATTGAACAGTCACTGAAAAGTACATAAGGAAGAAGTAGGAAGAAATCGCGTTATATACAGCTCTGCGCTTGATCATCAGACTTTCCGAAGTCTTGGATGCCAGATTAAAGGAATTTCCTCCCAAAAATAAATAATTAGCTTAACAAGAAGTGACAGCGCTAGTAATCTAATATTCCATTGGAAAATGTCACTTTTGACTAAATAATAAACAAAAAAAAGTTTTACTTTCAATTGATTTTCGGTCACATGATCTCTTCTTCTCCAGTTACATCTAAAGCTGAACTAGTAAAGCGATTGTCCCACAAATAATATTCTACATTTTTTAAACCGGCTCCTGGATCTGAATACATTTATAATTATGCATAGTTGAAAAGTTACTACACTACGTGCAGAATTATTAGGCAAATGAGTATTTTGACCACATCATCCTCTTTATGCATGTTGTCTTACTCCAAGCTGTATAGGCTCGAAAGCCTACTACCAATTAAGCATATTAGGTGATGTGCATCTCTGTAATGAGAAGGGGTGTGGTCTAATGACATCAACACCCTATATCAGGTGTGCATAATTATTAGGCAACTTCCTTTCCTTTGGCAAAATGGGTCAAAAGAAGGACTTGACAGGCTCAGAAAAGTCAAAAATAGTGAGATATCTTGCAGAGGGATGCAGCACTCCTAAAATTGCAAAGCTTCTGAAGCGTGATCATCGAACAATCAAGCGTTTCATTCAAAATAGTCAACAGGGTCGCAAGAAGCGTGTGGAAAAACCAAGGCGCAAAATAACTGCCCATGAACTGAGAAAAGTCCAGCGTGCAGCTGCCAAGATGCCACTTGCCACCAGTTTGGCCATATTTCAGAGCTGCAACATCACTGGAGTGCCCAAAAGCACAAGGTGTGCAATACTCAGAGACATGGCCAAGGTAAGAAAGGCTGAAAGACGACCACCACTGAACAAGACACACAAGCTGAAACGTCAAGACTGGGCCAAGAAATATCTCAAGACTGATTTTTCTAAGGTTTTATGGACTGATGAAATGAGAGTGAGTCTTGATGGGCCAGATGGATGGGCCCGTGGCTGGATTGGTAAAGGGCAGAGAGCTCCAGTCCGACTCAGACGCCAGCAAGGTGGAGGTGGAGTACTGGTTTGGGCTGGTATCATCAAAGATGAGCTTGTGGGGCCTTTTCGGGTTGAGGATGGAGTCAAGCTCAACTCCCAGTCCTACTGCCAGTTTCTGGAAGACACCTTATTCAAGCAGTGGTACAGGAAGAAGTCTGCAAGGTAAGAAAAACATGATTTTCATGCAGGACAATGCTCCATCACACGTGTCCAAGTACTCCACAATGTGGCTGGCAAGAAAGGGTATAAAAGAAGAAATTCTAATGACATGGCCTCCTTGTTCACCTGATCTGAACCCCATTGAGAACCTGTGGTCCATCATCAAATGTGAGATTTACAAGGAGGGAAAACAGTCCACCTCTCTGAACAGTGTCTGGGAGGCTGTGGTTGCTGCTGCACGCAATGTTGATGGTGAACAGATCAAAACACTGACAGAATCCATGGATGGCAGGCTTTTGAGTGTCCTTGCAAAGAAAGGTGGCTATATTGGTCACTGATTTGTTTTTGTTTTGTTTTTGAATGTCAGAAATGTATATTTGTGAATGTTGAGATGTTATATTGGTTTTACTGGTAAAAATAAATAATTGAAATGGGTATATATTTGTTTTTTGTTAAAGGGTTTCTACCACTTAGGTGTCACATATTTGGCTGTCAGACACTAGCGATCCGCTAGTGTCTGCTCTGGCCAACCATCCTAATATAATTGCTTTTGGGGCGGTGGTTTGGCTAAAAAAACTACTTTTATTAATATGCTAATGAGCCTCTAGGTGCTATGGGGGCGTCATTAGCACCTAGAGGCTCCGTCTACCTTCAGAAACTGCCGCCGCCGAGCGCGTCCCTCCAGCCCGCCCATCTCCTCCTGAATGCGATCCTCGTATGTATTCTGCGCATGCGCAGTGAATGTCTGACCGCTTCCTTGCTCAGACATCTCCACTGCGCCTGCGCGATGACGCCATAGTGCTCCGAGGAACAGGCGCAGTGGAGATGTCTGAGCAGGGAAGCGGTCAGACATTCACTGCGCATGCGCAGAATACATACGAGGATCGCATTCAGGAGGAGATGGGCGGGCTGGAGGGACGCGCTGGGGGCGGCAGTTTCTAAAGGTAGACGGAGCCTCTAGGTGCTAATGACGCCCCCATAGCACCTAGAGGCTCATTAGCATATTAATAAAAGTTGTTTTTTTAGCCAAACCACCGCCCCAAAAGCAATTATATTAGGATGGTTGGCCAGAGCAGACACTAGCGGATCGCTAGTGTCTGACAGCCAAATATGTGACACCTAAGTGGTAGAAACCCTTTAAGTTGCCTAATAATTATGCACAGTAATAGTCACCTGCACACACAGATATCCCCCTAAAATAGCTAAAACTAAAAACAAACTAAAAACTACTTCCAAAAATATTCAGCTTTGATATTAATGAGTTTCTTGGGTTCATTGAGAACATGGTTGTTGTTCAATAATAAAATTAATCCTCAAAAATACAACTTGCCTAATAATTCTGCACTCCCTGTATAGCGACTGCACTGAGCAATTTAATAAAATGTATCTGTATAGCGCCACCTGCTGTTTGTTCTTTTTCTTATTTCTCTGTCCGCCTCGCTGAGGTGGTCACACATGCTCAGTTCCATCCTTCAACTGCTGGCAGCCATATCTACTGTTAGAAGTTGTAAAAGTTACAGGGAGAGAGCTTCAGCAGAAAGGACACACCTCATGAGCTGTTATGGGGAAAGAGCTGCAGCAGAAACTTCACCCCCCTAAGATGTGATAGGAGGAGAGCTGAAGCATAAAGGACACTCTCCCCTCAGCTGTGATAGGGAAACAGCTGCAGCAGAAACTACACCCCCCTAAGATGTGATAGGAAGAGAGTTGAAGCATAAAGGACACTCTCCCCTCAGCTGTGATAGGGAAAGAGCTGCAGCAGATACTACCCCTAATACCCCTTGAGATGTGATATGGAGAGAGCTGAAGTATAAAGAACACTCTCCCTAAACTGTGATAGGGAGAAAGCAGCAGCAGAAACTACACGCTCCCTGATATGGGATAGGAAGAGAGCTGAAGCATAAAGGACACTCTCCCTGAACTGTGATAGGGAGAAAGCAGCAGCAGAAACCACACTCCCCTTGAGCTGTGATAGGGAGATATCTGTAGCAGAAAGGACACATCCCCTAAGCTGTGATAGGGAGAGAGCTGCAGCAGAAAGGACATGCTCCCTGAGCTGTGATATGGAGAGAGCTGCAGCAGAAAGGACATGCCCCCTGAGCTGTGATATGGAGAGAGCTGCAGCAGAAAGGACATGCCCACTGAGCTGAAAATCTATTAGACCAATTGAAGCAATGAATGTGGAGATCTCTGGATCTATGAGAGGTACAGGGCTGGTTTTAGCTTTATTAGAAAGTGAGTGTCATGTCCTATATGATGTCTAATAAATGAATCACGGGATAACCCGTTTAAGGGCTCTTGCACACGAACGTAAGGGCTCTGTACCCGCACTACGGAGTGCTTCTGTAGTGTTCCGTTCTGCAAAAAGATAGAACTTTTGCGGAACGGACGGATCGCGGACCCAATTCATGTGAATGCGTCTGCGATCCACATGCAGCAGCCCCGCGGTCGGTGCCTGTGCATTGTGGACCACAATTTGCAGTCCGCAGCACGGGTGCGGAGCCCTTACGTTCGTGTGCAAGAGCCCTAATTCTGCTGTCTCCCTGCTAGTGCAGTGCATCGTGGGAGCTCAGATGACAATGACAGCTAATACTAGCAACCAGAAGATCTTAAAGTCATCTCCCGCTGTGGATTATGACACAGTTTTCCCCGTATACTAACTTTCAGTATCAATTCCTCAAGTTTTTTTTAAGATCTCTGCTTGCTGCCATTGAATTAGTTCCCTAATTGTTTACATCCAATAGCTACAAATCATTCCTGGTCATGTGACGGAGGCAGGGGCCTGGCTTGTCACAAGACACAACTGTACAACATTGTAACAAGTAACTAACCCTGTGTGTCCATCACATGACCAGGGCAGATTTATATCCACCAGCAGCACAAAATTAGAGATCCTAGTAAATGACAGCAAGCAGAGATCTTGAAACTGTGAAGAATATTATACAGAAAGTAAATTGGAAAATTGTGTCATTTTTCAGCATGAAAGAATATTGTTTATTTGTTAAAATTAGGAAAGTCCCTTTAAATTAAGGAAATATTTATATAAAAACTGGGCTCCTTTAAAAGAGCTTGGCCGGATGGGTTTTTCAGAAGCCAGGCCCCGATTCCACTGTTTTACGAGAGCTGAAATATTCTGTTTACAGCCATTGACTAGAATGTAACGTACAGGACTCCAGTTCGGATTCAACTACGACCTTGTACTGTACGAGCTCTGCTACCCCGGCCGCATGGCTTTTGAACAGCGCGCAGCCGCCTCATGGATTTACATTAGCTAATCTCCTGTAAACACTTCATTAACTTCTCTCTACCTTATGAGATGATGCAGACAAGGAAATCAAAGCCCGCAGACGACTTTGTTCTGAGCTGTTCCCCTTTAAACTTTACTGCTACAAAGTTACAAGCTGCTAATGCTCCATCAATGCTGACTGAGTCCATTTCAGAGACTGGGACTCTCTTGGTGATGACGTATGTGTTCCATGTACACGGGAGGTTGCAATCTAAAGGAGAGAAGGAGAGCTGCATGATGAAATTCCAATAATCCAGGGTACTCCCAGCAGGGAGAGTTCTTGGAAATTCTGGGCTACTGGTGTGTAGTGGTATGATTGCACTGACCATGCCCATGCTGATGCCCCAAACACAACCGCCACTGGCATTCTTGCCATCATTCCCATGACTATGATGACCCCTCAGATGATATGAGGTGTAGCGGTGCTGGACCATCAGCTCATTTATTGCTCATCAGAGAGTTGAGACTAATACAAAACTAGCAAGTATTCTGGAATGTAATATAATCCAAAATAGAGGTGTAATAATAATAATAAAAATATAAAAATATTAAAATATATTTTGCAAAAGTGTTGGTACCCCTTATCAGTCACATTCTGATCATTTCCTCCTTCAAAAACACGTTTACATTGCCTTTATACAATTTTACTTATTTGTTTTTATTTGTTTTTACTCTGTGCAACATAGACCTCTAAAATGTAACTGTTAATAGTATAAAATAAAATATAATTAACCCCGACATAAAGACGATATTATAATAATCACAAGTCCACAGAAAACCTAGTGTGACACGATGTACTAGAGATTCCACGATAGCTACTACTAGAGATATAATTGGAACAAGTCAATAGGATAATCTAGGGCGTAATATATCATACACGTAAACAGTGCGGGCCACTTGGTGCGGTTACTCGCGGTTCCCGTGTTTTTTGCGTGGTGCCACTTGATGAAGTAACTCACGGCTACTGTGATTTGGGAAGATAACGCCCACCGGGTTGGATGTCTTGTCCCTGGGTGTCCCTTTTGATGGTTTCACGGTTTCTATAGATTAAAGAATGACGCCCATCGGGTTATGAAGTCACAAGGGTGGAAGTGGTCGGGAGATGACTTGTCCCTTTTTAGGCTATCCCTGCCTAAAAGCGGAGCACCTGCCCCGAAAGGGGCGACCCCACTTCTCGGTGCCTAAACCCTGCAATATGCCCTAGAAAGCCCTAAATACACTATATCTAGGCTGCCAGTTCCCTTTCTTTAATTGTTTGCACTTTTTGTCCCCTGATGAACCATCGTCATCTTGGATGGGGAAACGCGTCGGGACTCAGTTTTGACAAGTTTAGGGCTTTCTAGGGCATATTCCAGGGTTTAGCCACCGAGAAGTGGGGGTCGCCCTTTACGGGGCAGGTGCTCCGCTTTTAGGCAGGGATAGCCTAAAACGGGACAAATCATCTCCCGACCACTTCCACCCTTGTGACTTCATAACCCGATGGGCGTCATTCTTTAATCTATAGAAACCGTCAAACCCTCAAAAGGGACACCCAGGGACCAGACATCCAACCCGGTGGGCGTTATCTTCCCAAATCACAGTAACCGTGAGTTACTTCATCAAGTGGCACCACGCAAAAATCACTTGTACAGTGAGTAACCGCACCAAGTGGCCCGCACTGTTTACGTGTATGATATATTATGCTCTAGATCAGGGATGCTCAACCTGCGGCCCTCCAGCTGTTGTAAAACTACAACTCCCAGCATGCCCTAATAGCTGTAAGCTATCCAGGCATGCTGGGAGTTGTAGTTTTGCAACAGCTATAGGGCCGCAGTTTGAGCATGCCTGATGTAGATAATCCTATTGACTTGTTCCAATTATATCGCTAGTAGCTATCTTGGAATCTCTAGTACATTGTGTCACACTAGGTTTTCTGTGGACTTGTGATTATTATAATATCGTCTTTATGTCAGGGTTAATTATATTTTATTTTATACTATTAAAAGTTAAATTTTAGGGATTTTTGCTCTTTGAGTAATTCAATATTCTATAACTCCGCTACTTGTGTCTTTCTAAACAGCATAGACAAAAATATGTTGATAGCTGGAAACCATCAGCAAGCTGGATAACTTATTATGGCTTCTACACAAGAATGAGCACCCGTTCATGTGTCAATTAGATCCACACAACATTCAGATACACATCACAAAATATAGATCCAGCAGCAGCTTGTCGATGGTTTCCACAGTTAAGATGTATTACAGATTTCTTGAGAAAAGACTGAATCAACTAGAAAAGTGTTGAAAAAACCCCCAAGTATAATATACCAATAAAGAAGATGCTCCAGGATTTCCCACCCACACCCAGAAATTAGGGATTTGGGGTATGACCACCATATCCACACATGTTCTTGAAGAAAGAAAGTCAAAATGACAACACATGTCATGTTTGAAAAGTTCACATTCGCTTATTAAGTCCAAGGAATTTGTGGCTTTATTTGGACGCCCTTTATATTCTAGAAATATGTATTTCTCCGGGGACTGAATGTGGGGTTTTTAAATGTTAGATACTAACCATAGAAGAAAAACTCAGATATGTTGCCAATTTATTGCGAATTGGCATATCATAAATCATCAGAAGCTGGAACGTCCTCTGCCCTGTATTCAGGGGAGCCTAAATTACCAGCATTTACCCATGGAATCATACTGCCAGCTATGAGCAAGAAAAATCCCATAGAGATAAATAGAATTTGTCCATGTAAAAAAAAAAAAAAAAAAGAAGAAATTATGATTCAAAACTTATGCTCTATGTAAATCAATTGTATGTAGTGTAATACCTTCTTTTACCTGCAGATGTCAGGATTGTGCATTCAAAATACACAGGAAGAAAAAACAATTATTCACATTGTTATTATTATTGCCGGTGTTATTATTATTTGTAATTTTTGTTATTATTTGTAGCTATGGATATTTCTCAAGGACTCAAGGAAAGTTTACGAAGAAGCGTCTAGTATAATCAGAGGGCCTGTTATCTGCTGCTGCCAATCTGGCTCTCATTGTGGTAATGAGATTACAATTCTAAGGTTTCGGATACAATAATGGCATCCTGCTAAACATACACAGATGACCTCAGATTACTGCTCTTCCTCGAAACTGGAATCATAGACTTCCCCCTACACCCCAAATTAAAGTGCCTCTCAGCCATAGCTTTCCAGGTATAGGCTGGTTTGCTCGTGAACTGAATTTACAGGTTCATATGTTGATTTAAAGGGATTGTCCCATCTCCATAGGATATGCCATAAATGTCCAATATGTGCAGGTCCCACCTCTGAATCCACTCTTTTCTCAAGAACGTGGCCTCGGATGTGAACAGAGAGCACACTGGGTATGCACAGCCACCCCTCTATTCACTGCTATGGAACCGGCTGGCTCGGTTGTTTTTGGAAAACCGTTACTGGTGACTGGAGGGTGGCCATGGGGGCACGGCTTGCTCTCTATTCACTTTGAAGCGGGAAGGAAAGCTTTTCCAGGGCAAATTCAGCCAGTTGCCACAAATCAAGTTTGGCTGCCCAGTAGTCCAGCGGATCTTCGATGGCGGCTGGCAGAGCGCTGTCCAAGTATGCCACCACCTGCTGGTTCAGGTCCTGCTTCTTGTCTAGCTGCTGGTGAGTAGTTTGCTCACTATGCGGGTGAAGAAAGCTGCTCATCAGCAACTCTAGACTCAGGCTGCTGCTGATGGAGCTGGAACTGCTCCTGCCCCCCCCCCCCCCCCAGCAGCCATGGCAGAGGAACGTGAGCCCAGAGGGCCCCCCGGTCAGACCTGCGAGAGGATGGACGATGGCACAGATAGGCAGCGGCTAACTGACTACATAGGATGTCTCTATAGTAGTTCAGTTTGTCCTCCCTCTCATCGGGTGTAAAAAAGGCCCCCATTTTGGACCGGTAGCGAGGGTCCAACAAGGTGGAGAGCCAGAAGTCATCCCTCTGCCAAATGGTGACAATTCGACTGTCACTACGCAAGCAAGTGAACATGCATCAGGCCATTTGTGCAAGTGACTCGGAGAGACTCCCTGCCTCCATCTCCACTGCATACTGCCACGGTGTGTCTGTGTCATCTGTCTCATCTGCCTCATCTTTCTCATCTCCCTCTTGCTCCTCCGGCTGCTCCTGCTCCTCTTCTCCTGGCACATGTGTAGAAAAACCACCCATTTCGCTGCACATTGCTTGTTCTAGAATGTCCTCCTCCTCCTCTTCAGCCCCCACAGGGCTCATGTGGCCGTGAGATCTAGGCGCCACGTCTCCAGTCCCCTGACCAGCCAGATGTACCAGCATCTTTTCCAGGATAAGAACCAGTGAAATGACGTTGTTCATCCTGTAGTCCGGCCGCCTGACAAATAATGTGGCCTCCTCAAAGGACCTGAGCAAACGGCAGGTGTCACGCATGAGCTGCACTGGCTGACATCGAAGTTACACAGGGGAGTACTCCTGTCCGCTTGGATCACCAAGAAATCGTTTATGGTCTTTCTCTGTTCATATAGTTGGTCTAATATATGGAGGGTGGACTTCCAACGCGTAGAAATCTCGCATATCAGCCTATGTTGGGGGATGCCGTTTTGCCACTGCAGCTCAAAGAGGGTGTGCTTGGCGGTGTACGAGTGGCTGAAGTGCATGCAAAGTTTCCTGGTCATTTTAGGATGTCTTGCAGATGGGTGGAAGATTTCAGGAACCGCTTTACAACCAGATTAAACACATGGTGCACAGATCAGCCCTCCTTGACACAGCACCGACACCATGTTCTTCCCGTTGTCGGTCATCATGGTTCTGATTTTGAGTTGTTGCAGAGAAAGCCAGGATTTGATTTCTTGATGAAGGACACGGAGCAGTTCCTCCCCTGGGTGACTCTGTTCGCCAAGGCAAACGAGGTGCAGAACAGCGTGACACCGCCGTGCCCTGCACATGTGGTATGCTGGAGGGGCACTGTGACTTGTCTCTGCAGTGGAGGCTGACAACATGGTGGAGGATGAGGAGCCAGAGGCGGACATTGTCGCAGGACCAACGGAGTGAGAACGTGGAGGTGGAAGCAGCGTCTCCTGACCAAATTGCTGGTGTGGCTGGGCAGGAACCACATTTACCCAGTGGTTTGTAAATTACATATATTGTCCTTGACCGTAGTTACAGCTAATTTTCCCCAAAAAAGGCTGTATCACAAACAAATTTCACTACTGAATGGCTAATCGATGAATTGTTAGTCCCTACGGAAGGTACTCTACAATCACCCATCAATTTTCCCAAAAAAGGCTGTTTCACAAAAAAAAATTCACCACTGAATGGCTAATCGACGCAATTACTCAGTCGGTACAGAAGAAAGTCTACATACACCGACCAATTTTGCTAAAAAGGCTGTAAGATTTGACCACTGAATGACTATGTAAATTCAGCACAGAATGACTAATAAGAAGTACTTATTTTTCCTATTAATAAACACCAACAATGGCTGTAATACAATGTAAATTCACCGCAGAACGGCTAATAACACGTACTTATTTTTGCTATTAATACAGCGCAACAATGGCTGTATGACAATGTAAAGTCACCGCAGAACGGCTAATAACACGTACTTATTTTTCCATTAATACAACCCAACAATGTCTGTATAACAATGTCGGTTCACTGCAGACTGGCTAATAAGACATATTCTTTTTCCTATTAATACACCCCAAAAAAATAAATATAACAATCACAATTCACCGCAGAATGGCTGATAGGATGTACGTCTCTGTTCTATTAATACACCCCGTAAACGGCTGTAGTAGAATTGAACTTCACAGCTGAACGTCAAATAATAATTTTTTTTTGCCACTCATACACGCCGAAAGGGACTTTAATTTTCTCACTTCACCACACAACGGCTAATAAGTGCTTTTTATTTTTCCCCACCAATCCACGCCAAAAAAGTACTTTAAAACATATACAGTAACTGCGGCCGTGAACGGCAAATAATATATATTTTTTTGCCACTAATACTCGCCAAAAAGGACTGTAATTTTCTCACTTCCACACACAACGGCTAATAAGCCCCTTCCCCCCTCCCCCACTAATACATGACAAAAAAAGGCTTTAGAACATATATACGTGTATAACTGCACCTCACAAGGGCTAAAAAGACCCCAATAACAATAACGGTTTGCTGGAATTACAGAGCTGTATAATGGAAATTCGGATCCGCAGTCAGTGCAGCAAGGTGTAATAGGATTGTTCCTATTACCCTGTTTTTACACTCCCCTATTGGACCCTGTTCTGCTTTAATACTGTGGAATAATTCCTTCCTATCCTTTCCTTACATTTCTAATGCTCTTTCCCTGAACTTCTATTGAGCAAAATATAATTTTTCAACTCTTTCCTCGCACTGTCCCTAGCGCCTGCTGACGTCTCTCCCTGCACTAAGCACACTGGAAAATGGCTGAATCCAAGATGTCTGAGGCTATTTATAGGGCTGTAACATCACAGGGCTGGCTGGCTGCTGATTGGCTGCATGCATGGCATTGTGGGTGATCCCTCATTCCCAGAGTTCCTCGCTCCATTTCCTAACATGTGCAGCAGCCATTTTAGGAAAGAATGCGATTAGTTACCACGAAGCGCGGGGGAATTTGGATTTGTTGCGAATTAGATAATTCCGGAAATTCGGATCGAATTCCACTTCGTCGGCTTCGATTCGCTCATCTCTAGTCACATCACCAGGATCACTGCTAGGCAGAAGCCTCCGCCTAGCAGTGTCTAAAAGTAACCGGATCTCAAGAAAATTCCCTTGCCCTGTGTGATCTGAGCGTGAAAAGCTCCGATGCTCCACTCATTCATAGAGGATAAGTGCAGCTCTGAACCTGAACAACGCCCAAGTTTGGGAGTTGGGCTTCGCTAGAGAGCTGAGGTGAATCTACAGCAATATATGCTTGTGTAACAGGCAGATTCTGCTGAGGATTTTATTGTGAATGTTCTATGGATCACCCGATACATTCAAATGGGTGAAACCCGCTGTGAAAATCTGCACCCGGAATTGACATGCTGCAGATATTAAAATCCTGCGGATGAGATCTAGAAGCTCTTGTATACTTGGCTGCTGGCGTATTCCACTGCAGGAGTGGAGTTACCCTAGAAGAGGTGCTTGTTGTAGCTGATTTGACGTACTGTCATTTCTGGATGCAATGGGATTGATACATGATGATCCGTGCTGACATCAGGGCAGTATAAGTCATGCTGCTGTCAGGGGCCCAATCAGATAAGGGGCCCAAACTCATCCTTGGGCTGCTCACTCAACAGACACCGCGTAAGAGATACAAAGATACAGTGAATGGGTCCTACCTAATGGGTAATATTGGGCAAACCTGGTTCCCTAAAATGTATAATGGTGATATCTAGGATGGATACAATTGTAACAATCCCTCTGCATGCTTCCATTTACTCACAGCAAGCTGAGATCTTGATACAAATTATATTTGGCAAACAAAATCGCAAAATACTAAAAAAGTCCTTAAAGTGGGAAAAGCCGGCAGGCAGCGAACTACAACTCCCAGCATTGCACAATTCCCTCACCCTCTAAGGGAAAACACACGCAGATTCAGATGGCAAATCTTTGCTTTGTTCTTGATCAGACTTTTGTTTAAACAAGTTTCACCTCTGACCCGGGGCGCACTCTTACCCGGGGTCACTTCATCGCCTCGGGCTACTTGGAGAATCCATTTCACTTAGTCACCATGGAAACGTCTCCCTCCTATCCTCCTTACTTTTCACTCACATCCCACCAAATCCCCTCCAGCTCCATTCCCCACTTTGATATCTGTGGCTTCAAATTCCTTTCCTTCTGGAGTGAAAGTTTCTTGGATCTTGATGTCAATAATTGCATTAAGAACGCTGAAGACGAGAACGGGAAGACCAAGGCGGGAACTGGAGACGAGGCCGAGGAGGTCGAAGTCAAAAGAGGAGTCATGTTCACATACCCAGATCGTGTAAAAGGGGGGTTTATTCTCTCTGAGTGTAAGCTCTTCTGCCAAGAACTGAGATACTTATCATTTCAATGGTCGCTGTGTAGTACTACATTTCTCCTGAAGTGGACACTGTAGGACAAATACTGCTTTCAGACCTGAAGCCATCAGTTGATCGGTAGCGGGTCCTTGCGGGAAGGCGTTGCCCAAATAGGATGACCCCTTTAACTAGACAGTCGGGAATTAAGGGAAGCTGTAAAAATAGCCATCAATCATCACAAAAAAAATAAGAGAAGGAAATTAGATTTTTATGGGTTTATTTGGTGTAAAGTTTAGACATAATTACTAATAAAAATATATCTATTGATAAATTAAATAAGAATATTAATAGCAAATTAATTCAATAAATACAAATTAAAAAATTTTAAGATAAAATAACTAAATAAATATAATAAATCATAAACTAAACTAATTACAAATAATAATAAATAAAAATGTAATAAGAATATTAATAACAATTATACAATAATAATTGTTACATACAAATGTACATACATCAGTGAAATTCTTGAAATCCATCTCATGTTTTTCCCTTAAAGTGCCCCTCTCTGGGTGGGGTGGGCTAAGGAGGTTGGCGGTCATAGGATAGTAATTACATACATTATTGATTATAACACACCAATTACAAACCACAGAAAGATGTAAAATAAGCTGTTTGTATTGTCTGCCTACATATGAAATCAGCCTTATCTGTTATTGTCAGCTCCACTGTGGACAAGGATCGATGTGAGTGCATAGGAATAAAGAAACATAATTAGGTCCCGCCATGGGTACGTCCTACACCCAACAATAGGCAATAAAAAGCATCAGACCACTCAGAACTGTTTTATCAGGTCCTCCAGCTCTTGGTTAACATTAGATCTTCTCTTCTAAGACAGTCCTGTGAATTTTTCCTTAAAGGGGTTATCCCATCACTAACGTAAAAAATTAAATTCAGACATCATATAGTACATGGCCATCTCCTTCTAACAAAGCTAGAACCAGCCTTGCACCTCACATGGATCCAGAGATCTCCCCATTCATTGCTCTGCTAGATTTATATCAAGCTGGCAGCTCAAGGGGAGTGTCTTTTCTGCTGCAGATAAGGGGGCGTGTCCATGCTCTCCCTATCACAGCTCAGGGGGGCGTGTCCATGCTCTCCCTATCACAGCTCAGGGGGCGTGTCCATGCTCTCCCTATCACAGCTCAGGGGGCGTGTCCATGCTCTCCCTATCACAGCTCAGGGGGCGTGTCAATGCTCTCCCTATCACAGCTCAGGAGACAGTTGAAAGATGAAACTGAGCATGTGCGGCCTTCTCATTGAGTTGGACAAAAAAAAATAGGAAAAAAGAAAACAGCAAGTGGCGCTCTACAGATACATTTGATTGAATAACTCAGTGGTTATGATAATTTTTTAATTACCTGCAGTTACAAAATAATTCAGATCCAGGTGCTGGTTTGAAAACTGTAGAATATTTTTCCTGGGAAAACCCCCTTTAATTCCTTTTCCATTCCTTGCAGATAGGTGGTTTTCATCAGTCCCCTTTGTTTTCTATGGTTCCAATTCCTGTGGAGCATTGCATAGTGCGAAGGGGAAGGGGCGTTATAAGGGGTCTTATATCTCATCACATCCATATCCATTGATTTTTACACTGAGGTCAGTGGGTTGATAGATGGAGCAGATCCATTCTGGAAAATTTATATTTAGGTGAGTTTTCTTACTTTTTAAGGTGTCATGGCAAGGTGGACATACCAATCAGATGGACACCGGCCAAAACCCCAGTTCTGGTGGGTTTGGCTGCTCATCTATTGTGCATGGAAATATCCTGATTGTCCCCTGATAGCAGATGCCTGATCCTTTGGTCTGGTTGGAGATAAGCGGCCATCAGAGGAGTCTGGCAGCAGCTTATCTACCCCTTGTGTATGAAGTGGTCGGAAGGGATAGCTGTCAGCCAAACACTATGTAAGGTGTAAGGCCATCTTTGCTTTCCCGGGGACTCTCCGAACTTCTCACTAGACGTGACCGCTCCCTTAACCCTTGATTGCTTAGCAGGGGTTGAGTTCAGTCATTACTGGAAGCATTTATTGCTGGGGGCTTGCAGAGGTTACAATAACCAGTTAGGATCAGAGCCGCTTTGTGGGACCTCTACAAGCCGACGCTGGGACTCTCTGGTTTTCCTAAACGACTTGTCTTTAGAACATTTTGCTAATTAGCTGAGACGGGGAACAATTAGCTGTTACATAATAGCCCCGAAAATCTGTCCCAATGAATGGAACAAATTAAAGTTTTCACCTGTAGCTACGAAAACACTTCTGCAACACAAACCAGCCGCCTCCTCCCCCGCCACCGCGCCTACTGTCTTCTGACCGTTTCCTTTCTGTCTTAAGATTTCCCAAGTAAAGACAACAGAGGTCAATGTGTGAACATAACGTGTGTGTTCCATCTGTAATGCGCCTGGTCGGGGCCTCTTTTAGAGGGTCCTGGCGTTTCGAAACTTCTGAATTCTGCAATCATGCGGCGCTACATCGCTTGCTACAAGTCACTGTATTCCTAGCTGGACGAGTCTAGAAAATATGGATGGAACACTTCAGGGACTTCAGCGGTAACAATTCTGACTTCCTACAGTCACCACTAGGGAGAGCTCAAGCGCTCACTGCAGACTGTGTTAATATTGATTTCAATGGATAAACTGGAAGCAGTAAGCTCTCTTGCCCCCTCTGGTGGTGGCTGTTGGCAGGTATAATTTTATTTGACTATGCAGGGAATTTGTGTCAGAAAACCTGACCCTTATTAAACTTTATTAATTAAAAATGGTGGACATTTATACACATTATACAACGGTTGGATTATTTATATGAGGGCCTTTAACTGGGATGTTAATGAAAGAGAGATTTTTCCTTGCCTACGCTGATACATTGCAGCAAGCATTCAGCTGTGTGAGCAGACTAGGTAAGTTTTAGATATTTCCATACACTGACGGCAAGCTGAGATCTTGCAAATGGTGAGGAATTGGCACACAAAGTATATTAGAAGGTGGCAGAACTTTTCATTATATGGTGACGGACCTCTCCATGTAATCTGAGTTTCCCATATCATCTTGTAAGAGTATATGGCGGCGTTGCCCATACCGTCCTGTCATCACAGCGTACAAAGCATTAACGGTATGATGAGCAGAGCCTCAAGGTTACGAAACCAGTGAGGTATCCACTCTGCCGACCGCAATGGTAATGACGTCCCACGACAATTAGCCCCTTACCCAGATGCAGACCGTCTCCTGCTGTGTAAGCGCTGCCAATACGCTGAAGTGGATGTGAATGAGCAGATCCAGCGTCACAGGGCAGGGACATTAGCTAATACTCCGCACTGATATCTGGAAAGCCGGTGACATGTTGCAGTGCATCACTCTGCAGGAACTCTGCCTACCTCGGGAAATCAGCCTCTTGTACCACAAGGATTCTGGGAAATGTCCAAATCTACATGCCTCATCCTAATGGCATGTGCACGAATGTGGCGGCTTTCTGTCAATGGCAATAAATGAGGGGAATCCCTGTATGTTACATTATATCCAGTGAATAGTATACTGATAAACAGCAATTCTGGCAAAAATGAACACTTTCCATCAATCCAGATGCAATTATTATAGCAGTATTATAGTAGTTATATTCTTGTACATAGGAGCAGTATTATAGTAGTTATATTCTTGTACATAGGAGGCAGTATTGTAGTAGTTATATTCTTGTATACAGGAGGCAGTATTATAGTAGTTATATTCTTGTACATAGGAGCAGTATTATAGTAGTTATATTCCTGTACATAGGAGCAGTATTATGGTAGTTATATTCTTGTACATAGGAGGCAGTATTATAGTAGTTATATTCCTGTACATAGGAGGCAGTATTATAGTAGTTATATTCTTGTACATAGGAGGCAGCATTATAGTAGTTATATTCTTGTACATAGGAGCAGTATTATAGTAGTTATATTCTTGTATATAGGAGGCAGTATTATAGTAGTTATATTCTTGTACATAGGAGCAGTATTATAGTAGTTATATTCTTGTACATAGGAGGCAGTATTATAGTAGTTATATTCTTGTACATAGGAGCAGTATTATAGCAGTTATATTCCTGTACATAGGAGCAGTATTATAGTAGTTATATTCTTGTATATAGGAGGCAGTATTATAGTAGTTATATTCTTGTACATAGGAGCAGTATTATAGTAGTTATATTCTTGTACATAGAGCAGTATTATAGTAGTTATTTCTTGTACATAGGAGCAGTATTATAGTAGTTATATTCTTGTACATAGGAGCAGTATTATAGTAGTTATATTCTTGTACATAGGAGGCAGTATTATAGTAGTTATATTCTTGTACATAGGAGCAGTATTATAGTAGTTATATTCTTGTACATAGGAGGCAGTATTATAGTTAGTTATATTCTTGTACATAGGAGCAGTATTATAGTAGTTATATCCTTGTACATAGGAGCCAGTATTATAGTAGTTATATTCTTGTACATAGGAGGCAGTATTATAGTAGTTATATTCTTGTACATAGGAGGCAGTATTATAGTAGTTATATTCCTTGTACATAGGAGGCAGTATTATAGTAGTTATATTCCTTGTACATAGGTAGGCAGTATTATAGTAGTTATATTCTTGTACATAGGAGCAGTATTATAGTAGTTATATTCTTGTACATAGGAGCAGTATTATAGTAGTTATATTCCTTGTACATAGGAGCAGTATTATAGTAGTTATATTCTTGTAACATAGGAGGCAGTATTATAGTAGTTATATTCTTGTACATAGGAGCAGTATTATAGTAGTTATATCTTGTACATAGGAGCAGTATTATAGTAGTTATATTCTGTACATAGAGCAGTATTATAGTAGTTATATTCTTGTACATAGGAGCAGTATTATAGTAATTATATTCTTGTACATAGGAACAGTATTATAGTAGTTATATTCTTGTACATAGGAGGCAGTATTATAGTAGTTATATTCTTGTACATAGGAGCAGTATTATAGTAGTTATATTCTTGTACATAGGAGGCAGTATTATAGTAGTTATATTGTTGTACATAGGAGCAGTATTATAGTAGTTATATTCTTGTACATAGGAGGCAGTATTATAGTAGTTATATTCTTGTACATAGGAGCAGTATTATAGTAGTTATATTCTTGTACATAGGAGGCAGTATTATAGTAGTTGTATTCTTGTACATAGGAGGCAGTATTATAGTAGTTATATTCTTGTACATAGGAGGCAGTATTATAGTAGTATATTCTTGTACATAGGAGCAGTATTATAGTAGTTATATTCTTGTACATAGGAGGCAGTATTATAGTAGTTATATTCTTGTACATAGGAGCAGTATTATAGTAGTTATATTCTTGTACATAGGAGGCAGTATTATAGTAGTTATATTCTTGTACATAGGAGGCAGTATTATAGTAGTTATATTCTTGTACATAGGAGGCAGTATTATAGTAGTTATATTCTTGTACATAGGAGGCAGTATTATAGTAGTTATATTCTTGTACATAGGAGCAGTATTATAGTAGTTATATTCTTGTACATAGGAGCAGTATTATAGTAGTTATATTCTTGTACATAGGAGCAGTAATTATAGTAGTTATATCCTTGTACATAGGAGGCAGTATTATAGTAGTTATATTCTTGTACATAGGAGGCAGTATTATAGTAGTTATATTCTTGTACATAGGAGCAGTATTATAGTAGTTATATTCTTGTACATAGGAGGCAGTATTATAGTAGTTATATTCTTGTACATAGGAGCAGTATTATAGTAGTTATATTCTTGTACATAGGAGGCAGTATTATAGTAGTTATATTCTTGTACATAGGAGCAGTATTATAGTAGTTATATTCCTTGTACATAGGAGGCAGTATTATAGTAGTTATATTCTTGTACATAGGAGGCAGTATTATAGTAGTTATATTCTTGTACATAGGAGCAGTATTATAGTAGTTATATTCTTGTACATAGAGCAGTATTATAGTAGTTATATTCCTTGTACATAGGAGCAGTATTATAGCTAGTTATATTCCTGTACATAGGAGGCAGTATTATAGTAGTTATATTCATTTACATAGGTGGCAGTATTATAGTAGTTATATTCTTGTACATAGGAGCAGTATTATAGTAGTTATATTCTTGTACATAGGAGGCATATTATAGTAGTTATATTCTTGTACATAGGAGCAGTATTATAGTAGTTATATTCCTTGTACATAGGAGCAGTATTATAGTAGTTATATTCTTGTACATAGGAGCAGTATTATAGTAGTTATATTCTTGTACATAGGAGGCAGTATTATAGTAGTTATATTCTTGTACATAGGTAGCATATTATAGTAGTTATATTCCTTGTACATAGGATGCAGTATTATAGTAGTTATATTCTTGTACATAGGAGCAGTATTATAGTAGTTATATCTTGTACATAGGAGGCAGATATAGTAGTTATATTCTTGTACATAGGAGCAGTATTATAGTAGTTATATTCTTGTACATAGGAGCAGTATTATAGTAGTTATATTCTTGTACATAGGAGGCAGTATTATAGTAGTTATATTCTTGTACATAGAGGCAGTATTATAGTAGTTATATTCTTGTACATAGGAGCAGTATTATAGTAGTTATATTCTTGTACATAGGAGCAGTATTATAGTAGTTATATTCTTGTACATAGGAGACAGTATTTATAGTAGTATATTCTGTACATAGGAGGCAGTATTATAGTAGTTATATTCTTGTACATAGGAGCAGTATTATAGTAGTTATATTCTTGTACATAGGAGGCAGTATTATAGTAGTTATATTCTGTACATAGGAGCAGTATTATAGTAGTTATATTCTTGTACATAGGAGCAGTATTATAGTAGTTATATTCTTGTACATAGGAGGCAGTATTATAGTAGTTATATTTCTTTTACATAGGAGCAGTATTATAGTAGTTATATTCTTGTACATAGGAGCAGTATTATAGTAGTTATATTCTTGTACATAGGAGCAGTATTATAGTAGTTATATTCTTGTACATAGGAGCAGTATTATAGTAGTTATATTCTTGTACATAGGAGCAGTATTATAGTAGTTATATTCTTGTACATAGGAGGCAGTATTATAGTAGTTATATTCTTGTACATAGGAGCAGTATTATAGTAGTTATATCCTTGTACATAGGAGCAGTATTATAGTAGTTATATTCCTGTACATAGGAGGCAGTATTATAGTAGTTATATTCTTGTACATAGGTGGCAGTATTATAGGAGTTATATTCTTGTACATAGGAGCAGTATTATAGTAGTTATATTCTTGTACATAGGAGGCAGTATTATAGTAGTTATATTCTTGTACACAGGAGCAGTATTATAGTAGTTATATTCTTGTACATAGGAGGCAGTATTATAGCAGTTATATTCTTGTACATAGGGGCAGTATTATAGTAAATAGAAGGATTTGTTCCAGCCACCAGCATTGCAAGTGCGTAATGTCCCATGTAGTACTGCATGGCAGCTGTTGCTGTGCTGCTTTGTCTATGGCTTGGTGTATCCCAGTGCCATGGAAGGCATAAACTGACAGCAGGGGTTTTGTTGGGTTGCTGGGTTGTACAGCCTGTGGGTGTGGTGGTGGTACTGTGCCAGTTTAGATTAGGGACCTAATGTGCCAGGACGGATCCGTTTGGCTCAGTTTCATCAGATGGACACCAAAACGCTGCAAGCAGCATTTTGGTGTCCGTCTCCAAAGCGGAATGGAGGCTGAACTGATGCATTCCGAGCAGATCCTTTTCTATTCAGAATGCAAACTGATCCGTTTTGGACCGCTGAGCCCTGTACGGATCTCACAAACGGAAAGCCAAAACGCGAGTGTGAAAGTAGACTAATTTTTGAAGCTTGCAGCGTCCAATTAAAGCTAATGTAATTAGTCTTCTCTTTAGAGGCTTCCTTTATGTAAGGAGATCAGATACATCAGTCACATGGCTCGCCGGCTTGTAGTCTGGTGCTCTTCTCACCCACACTTCTGTGTTTGATCTTTTCGGCCACAGAAACATCCTTTTTGCCTCCTAATAGGTTGATTTAATATTCCTGGCTGCATCACATTGGTATGATTTCTGATGGAGCGTGGAGGAAGATCCTGGCCTCCAGTGACTCGGCCTCCGCCCTTGCTCACATCTCCACAGCAAACTTTATTTCTTAGACAAACTTCTTTATTTCATTTATATGTCTTGGGACAAATATAATAATGTTTTGTGTAACCGTCCCATGTCAGGGACAATGATGCTGCTGGTTCATTTTGCAAAATATAAATGAAAGGGCTTTTCGCCTTCAAAATGAGAAAATGTGCTAGAAAATATTTGCTTGACTTGTCCAGATATTTCAATATGGCTGCCAATACAGCTTCTATAAGTGTTTACCCAGCTTTCCCAGACTCAATGGCAGATCTGCTTGTGACGGTACGGCCACGGTTTTATTTTACAGTAGCAACAAAGTGGATGAAATTTCATCCACATGGTTTGAAAAAAAAAATCATAAAAATTTGCAGTATAAATTCACTTGTGGTGGGGATTTTAAATCGGCAGCGTGTCAATTGGTGTTGCTGATTTTCACATGCATAGAGTAATGTCCGCAGCAAATCTGCAAATAATCTACGGTGGAAATTCCACTGTGGAACTGCGACAAAACTGATTATATATGTACTGGTGCAAATAAACTAACATGCCTTTCAGGAGCCAGGAAAAGATGGGGGACTTTGAATGATGTTGATACTGGTCTGGCATCCAATTTTCCCATTTTTTTAGTTTACAGAGAAATTCTTTGCAATTCTTATCAAGTAAAATGAACAAAATCAATGCAATTAATATTTTTTAGGCTTTATGTCAATAAAATATTTAAAAAAAATAGAATATAGACTAATCTTGAAAATTTTTGGACATTTCTAATTTCTATGTGTTTTATGATTTTCAAGATCTCTGCTTATTGTGAGTGAATAGGAGAATTTTGTGCATACCCAATGGGCTAAAATCCTATCCATACCTTGCATTACTCACAGCAACACGATTTGTTCTAGTTGCAACCAGTGCAGATGGTCCTACTACACAGCCTGGACTCCAGAGATGATATATTGGACTTCAGATCCATACTTTGAACTGGAGACTGATACTTTGGACCTCAGACTGATAAATTGGACTCCACACTAAGACATTGGACGTCAGATTGATAATTTGGACTCCAGATTGGTACTTTGAACTTGAGACTGATACATTGGACTCCAAACTGATACATTGGACTCCAAACTGATACATTGGACTCCAGATTGATACATTGAACTTGAGACTGATATGTTGGACTTCAGATTGATCCTTTTGGCTCCAAACCAATACATTGTACTCCAGACCGATACATTGTACTCCAGACTGATACTTTGTACACCGGATTGATACATTGTACTCCATACTGATACATCAGACTCCAGACTGATACATCAGACTCCAGACTGATACATCAGACTCCAGACTGATACTTTGTACTCCAGACTGATACTTTGTACTCCAGACTGATACTTTGTACACCGGATTGATACATTGTACTCCATACTGATACATCAGACTCCATACTGATACATCAGACTCCAGACTGATACTTTGTACTCCAGACTGATACTTTGTACTCCAGACTGATACTTTGTACACCGGATTGATACATTGTACTCCATACTGATACATCAGACTCCAGACTGATACATCAGACTCCAGACTGATACATCAGACTCCAGACTGATACTTTGTACTCCAGACTGATACTTTGTACACCGGATTGATACATTGTACTCCATACTGATACATCAGACTCCAGACTGATACATCAGACTCCAGACTGATACTTTGAACTTGAGACTGATACGTTGGACTCCACACTGATACTTTGTACTCTGGACTGATATATTGGACTCCAGATTGATACTTTGAAATGGAGACTGATAAGTTGGACTCCAGACTGATACTATGGACTCCAGACTGATACTATGGACTCCAGACTGATACTTTGAGCTCCAGACTGATACTTTGAGCTCCAGACTGATACATTGTACTCCATACTGATACATTAGACTCCAGACTGATACTTTGTACTCCAGATTGATACATTGTACTCCATACTGATACATCGGACTCCAGACTGATACTATGGACTCCAGACTGATACTTTGAGCTCCAGACTGATACATTAGGCTCCAGACCAATACATTGGACTCCAGATTGATACATTGTACTCCATACTGATACATCGGACTCCCGACTGATACTATGGACTCCAGACTGATACACTGTTTCAAAATCGGGACAAATAAAATTTCTGCTGAAGATGTATTTATCTCGCACATCATTGTATAGACTGGATACAAGTGTTACAAATTCATGAAAATTATTACATCTATACAGGGTTCCATCCTCTCCATGCACAAAAGAACATTTCAATTTACTGGCTTTTTATTGTGTGAGGATTACGCTTATTTACATAAAAGTAGTAAACCCCTTTAAGAGATCGAGTACCTTGTTTTTTCCAAAACATCTAGGAATTGCAAGAGTTAAGCAAGCAAAAAAGGAGAATACTGGAAATAAAAAAATTAAAAAGAAAAGCAGTGAAACATGGTCTCTTCGTCCCTGCGCTCTATCATATCCTCGGCAGGACCAGAGCCTTAGATTTTGGGGATTGTCAAAGAGAAATCCCAACGGATCCCATGTCAGTTTGTGTAATGTATCCATAGCCCAGTGTACAAACCCAGGAATTGAAGAGCTCTGTTTTCCGTTACTGGAACAAACACCAGGCCCACACATCCGTAAACTGCAGGACTGGTAATTACTGGGCCTGTTCCTGCCAGAAAAGTGCTCTCTGAATTTTCCAGGTCTGGCGCTTGATGTGCGTGGCCCATCTTCCATAGGAGGCTCTGCAGATGGAGGCATGTCCAGGATTTGCCGAACCCTCCACTGATTGGCCGTGACAGACGCCGTCTCCATTTAAACCGGCAGGATTGGCAAACTTCCCAGAGTTCTTTACTCTCCGGCCCCCAATCACCTTAAGTGTGAGACTCTATACCTTGTTTACAGTGAGCGAGCAAGGCTCCTAACACAACGGTGTCCTTGAGGCTTATGTCATGGTGGATGTGAACACAAGGGTGGCTTAGAAGACCACAGCTCAGACATTTCACAGTCCTTGAAATGTCACCGACCTCACAAAAAGCGCTTGGATATTGTTTGATTTTTGTGTAATTGGAAAAAAGGAAAAAAGTGGCAGATACATAGAACCGAGTGCAGGCTGCCAAGTCAACTTACAGAGAGGCAGCGGCTCCTGCAGCTTTTGGGGAGCTTGATACGAAGCCGCTGCAGAGACAAGGACGCTTATGTAGAAAATAGGAGTTATTGGCCAGCGTTGGCGCCAAGAAAGCGGCATTGACTGGCATCCATAATCATTGTAGTATGGAAAGTTCTGCACCTTTCTAATGTATTTTGTAGTTCATTTTCTCACCATTTCCAGCTCTCTGCTTGCTGTCAGTGATTGGGCATTTCCAGTACAATTCTTTGGTTCTTCGATGTTCATAATGGATTGTATATGACCGCTTGGTCTCCAGCACTTTATCACAGAGCGCTGGAGAACATAGAAAGGACGGGACCCCATGACGGTGCTGGGTTTGGCCGAACAAGACGGAATGTCGTAGTATTTGTTTCCCCCTCTATACCCTTAGAATGACCCTTTGCCCAATTTCCTACCCCTTTTTTTATTTTTTATACAGTTTATCTGGAGAGGAAAGTCCTCACCATGTAAAAGGAAAGGAGATGGGACCAATGAAGGCTGGATCTTCTCTTTCCAAAGGCCCTATAACAGCCACAGAGGCTCGGGATCCCTCCATTAAAGGCTATGGACAACTTTGTGGCCATTTATTGTTTATGATAGCATTTTGCTTGTTTTGGGCTAAACATATATTTTTTTTTTCATTTGGTCTTTTAAAAGCTTTCATCAGTTTTTATGATACATTCTTTTTAAAAATCTGTTTATTTGCAGACTATTCCTCCTGAAAACTGTCAGCTAACAGCTCATGTAGAGCTCTTACATCTGATCTCCTGACCTCATAAACACCCATTATAGCTAAACTCTTATCAAACTGGTAAGAATGTGGCTTATATGTGTGTTTATGAGGACAAGGCTTCACATGAGCTCAGTGGAGTAGCTATAGGGGTTACAGCGGTTGGGCCCCTAAGCCAGGGGGGCCCACAGACGCACTGTGAATTAACATATTTTTTGCTTTACAAGGTGCAGGAGGTGTAGGGAGTGGAGCACTGTGAGCGCTTTACCCTCCCCTCTTCTCTGGTCTTCTCAGGCCCGCGCTGCACTGTCCTGATTGCGTACAGCATCAGGATTTAGTGCGCACACTATGACTTGACGCTGCAGGCCGGGACCAGAGAAGATCAGGTAGAGAAGAATGCAAGGGAGACCGCCAGATGTCGAGAGGAGCGGGAGAGCAGGAGAGGTAAGTTAATTGATTTATTTTAAGGTCTGATCTGAGGTCTGAACTAGAGACTGTAACCAATGAATATAGCAAATTGCGGATCCGCAAAACATGGATATGTGCCATGTGTGTTCTGCATTTTGCAGACCGCACATAGCCGACACTATGATAAAAAATGGCTATTCTTGTCCGCGATTGTGGACAAAAATAGGACATGCTCTATCTTTTTTGCGGGGCAGCGGAACAGAACTACAGAAGCAGAGGGCACACTGATATGAATGGAACGGATGTGGACTCATTTATATGATTAGCTGAACACACAGTGTATTGGTTACAGTCTGCATTAGAGGCATACAGAATATTGGTTAGAGTATCTACTGGTGGACACACAGTGTATTGGTTACAGTCTGTATTAGGGGCACACACCGTATTAGTTACAGTCTGCATTAGAGGCACACAGCGTATTGGTTGCAGTCTCTATTAGAGGCACACAGAATATTAGTTACAGTCTGCATTAGAGGCACACAGCGTATTGGTTGCAGTCTCTATTAGAGGCACACAGAATATTTGTTACAGTCTGTATTAGAGGCAAACAGCAAATTGGTAGGAGTATCTACTGGTGGACACACAGAATATTGGTTACAGTCTCTATTAGAGGCACACAGCGTATTGGTTACAGTATCTACTGGTGGACACACAGCGTATTAATTACAACCTCTATTATAGGCAAACAGTATCTGTTACCTGTGGATAAGTGGGCATTTCAGTGTAACGTAGTATTGAAGGCTGGGGCTACATATTGGGGGCATTCAGGGCCTTGGGAAAGCTGGAATCCAGCTTTTGGATCCCAGCTTTTCCACCTTGTCTTGTTCAACATGTTTACTGATTTCTAGTTTTTTTTCCTGTCTATGAGCATCTTGCCCCCATTTCACAGTCAGACTGCCTTGAGCATCATTACTCTGATATAATGGTGTGAAGACCCAGTGCGATCAGACACAGATACAGGGACAATGGTCACCCAGTGTGTCCTGCCATCTCCGTGCCTGCGGCTCAGAGGATGCACAAGTCCTATCGATTTACAAAGATAATTAACTTGGATCCGCTCGTGAATGACACACAGGAGGCCTCTGGCTGGGAGGCAAGATCCAGGCCTTGAGCACGTGGAGCCCTTTCTGTCCTGTTATGTCTTCTCTTTCTTCTTCTGAGATCTTTAAAAATTGTTAAAGATTATTATTCAATATTTTCTCAATGGACGATTCTTCTTCAGGAGGCTCTATGGGGACATGAGGGATCAGGGTGTGTCCCCATTCGAATTTGGTTGTGTTATGATCATGGTAAAATTGTAGTTTGCTCCAATCTCTGGAATTCTTATGATCATCATCATATAAACACCAATACCAGTGACTGTCATCCAGCTTCCCTACAGTCCTGATAGTCATACAATAAAGGGTATATATTACTTCATAAATAGGTAGATCTGGGGTCCAGGGAAGCTGGACGGGCTTCACTGGCATCTAGCACCTGGGACAAATGCCCCACCAGTCTTCCTTAGATACAACTCAGGCCACCAGTACAGCTTCCAAGGATGGTCACCTAGCTTTCCCAGATTCCTCATTGGCAAACCTAACTACACTAACGAGCAAAAGGGTAACAATGTTTTGAACTTTTGACTTTCAGGCTCCATATCTCACCATCCACTACAACTTGGAACGTGAGACTACCATCATTTTATAGACAATCATCTTATATCTATATTATCGGCTATCTCATACATAAATTGGACTTGAAACTATTTAGCATATGATTAGTTCTGCAGATTCTTGCCATGTAACTGCATTGTTACTATTTTGCTCCTAAAACTTAAAATTTTAATTTTTAGTATTTTGTAAATCCACCTTTGGTTTCGACACTGACTGAGTCCTTCTGGGCATGCTCTCCATCAGATTCAAGCATGTCTCGAAGGAAATCTGTTCCCAGGTCTCTTCTACACGTTCCTAATGTTGGTGCATACTGGTCGACGCACTTGGGTACATATAAAGCTTTTTTTTCAACTCTACCCACAAGTGTTCAATCAGGTTGAGGTCTGGGGACTGTGGGGGCCGATCCAGCGCCTCTACTTCATTGTCATTGAACCATTTCTTCACCAATCTCGACGTATACTTCAGGTCATTGTCCTGCTGGGACACTATGTCCTTTTCATACCCATAGTACTCGAGTGTAGGAAGTAACTTGTCTTGTAGAATACTCACATATCGCTCAGCACTGGGACCACAATCGATCCTGGTCAAGTATCCAATGCCTTTGGCTGTGAAACAACCCCATATCTTCAGGCTTCCTCCACCGAACTTGACAGTTCCTTCAATTTCTCGATCCGTTAGCCCCCATTTTCCCTTGTATCTTCCAGACCCATTTGCACCGATCAGAGCCCAGTTTATTGACTTTCGTCTAATGGCTCCAATATTCTACACTCCACTCTTAGTACTTTTTTGCAAACTCGAGCCAACGCTTCTTATGACAATATTAAAGTCCAATTTAGTGCAAGTTCAATTTATGTATGAGATAGCCAAGATGGTTGTCTATAACATGATGGTAGTCTCATGTTCAAAGCTGTAGTGGATGGAACCTGGAAGTCAAAAGTGCAAAACATTATTACCCTTTTGCTCGTCGGTGTAGTCATGTAACAATGCATCGCTTCGGTTGCATAACTAGACAGTTGCCAATCAGGAAACTAGTTCATGAGACCTATACTTGCTTTAATATATACCTTTTTTGAGCCCCCAATCGCAGGATATTTCAGCCCTCGCCCATTCCCCAAACTTTCAACAAACAACCCCATTAATGCAAATTAACACAATCTCTGCCTATTTTATGGACTGGTAGTAGGCTGTAGGCAAGTAGGTTGTCACCCAGCTTTCCCAGGACCAGATCTTAAGGAGAAGGTGCTGAGAGAGAGAAGAAAGGACTGGAGTAAACGTGTTTTGTTTTTTAACTATAACAGAACTTCTCCTTTCATTTTGGTTTGCTCTGAATTTGAACTCTGTCGTTGTCAACACCCAATATATGATATTTCTCCTAAATTAAACAGAAATAAAAAAAAAGCTAATAAAAATATTCTATAACTTATTTTTTTGGGCATTGCTGATATAGCACCAACATTTACCGGGGCGCTGTACACAGACCAGTGGTAAATCAGGGGTGCTAATCTCTGGTATAAGAAGAGCCAACACTGCGTCTTCTGAATACTTTCTGTGATGGAACATAGTGTGACACAAGGGGGTGTAAAACCTGCCCCCTAAGCCCCCCACCCTGGGCTGAGGACAAGTTATATTTCCCGGGCCTTACACAAGCAAATTAGATAATGAGTTAATGACATGGAAACATTTCCTTAAACAGTCTGAAATACCAAGTGTGGTTGAGTGAGATGCTCCATGATATTATAAATGTGAATATAATGTTCTCAAAGAGAACTGACAGCTTAAACGGTGGAATATAATAATACATATGACAGGTCATTGTTTTGTTGGCCCGATGGTTTCCCCTGCCGAGCAGCTCAGTGTGGGTGGGCCTTCTGTGTGATTGACAGCCCTGTTCCAAAACAACAAGCCTTGTGATGTCATACCGCGTGTTGGGAGATCACATTGTAAGACATCACAGACATCTGCAGAAAAGCGGTGCAAGAGGGTCCTGAAAAGTGTTGCATGTGGCATGGCCGCATCGATACAGGGTCAAAACTGTCTCCGGTGACATTACTGATAAATCTGACCTATTTGTACACTATGTATATTATGATGCCAAAATGTATCACTCAGATGTTATGTATAAATATTACAATGTATCATTTAGATGCTATTTATAAATATTACAAAGTAACATCGTGGTTTAAACCACTTTACAGTTATGTGGTAATAATCCAACACAAAACCCATGGTGGAAATCCAAGGATGAGCCATTGGAATCAGCAGGATGTGGACTGGATGAGGATTTCGGAGCAGAATACGCACCGAAATCCAATTTAAAACGCATACAGTCATCAATATCCATTTCAGAATGTCACTAAATAGACCTGTCACAATGTGACCCAAATGACATAAAGTATCTAATGTTACTGAAGTATCAGTGATGCCATTAAAGGGTTAATGGGTGAGCATGACATACATGGCTGAGTGGGAGCTGCTGTCTTCAGTCCAGTTTTAATGGTTTGGTCCCATAGGTACACAGTGACCTCAGCCGCACTGTTAGGACTCTGTAATTCTCCTGTATCCCTGATGTCACCAATCCCCTATGACAAGACTGTTACTTGGTATCACTATCATGATATCACTAGTAAACTGGCAGAGTGCCATCGATTACTACTTTACAACACTGGGCACATGGGTTCAAATCCAGCCAGGCACCATCTTCATGGAGTCTCCCCATAGCCAGGTGGGCCTGCATTCCCAAAACCTGACATCCTCTCCAACAATAGTCCCTAATCCAAGCCTGGTAGGGTCCATGAGATGGCTGCCAGGACTGTGCCAGTGCTGATTTTGTTAATGCAGCAGAGGTGAGTTTGCCGAGTTGTGACATATTGTTGGGTTGTGGGGGTAAATAGACTCAGCCCATGGGGTTTTCAATAAATGACTTTTAACCTGTATTTTCAGTAAGTTAGACACTACATGGGTCACTTATGACCAAATATAAACCACTTTTTGGTGTATATTTGGCACAGACTTTGTCCGCCTCAACATAACTTACTTAGGCCCATCAAGCACCAGCACAAGGGGATTTAGACCTGCATGTAAAACGCCAGCCTAATAAATGACCCCATACATTTGTACACCTGCACAACTATGGAGCTTTACACCATAGGAGGACTTGCTGGTCAAAGCCCAATTTCCATTAGTGTTCCTTCCAAGTCTCCCAGGGGACCATTTTTTGTTCCTGCCTCTTCCATTGTCTCCTATTTCTTTATTGGCAAGGGTCTAAAACAAGTCTGTGCAGCATGAAAAGGCCTAAGACAAGTTTGTGCAGCATGGAGAGGCCTAAGACAAGTCTGTGCAGCATGGAGAGGCCTAAGACAAGTCTGTGCAGCATGGAGAGGCTTAAGACAAGTCTGTGCAGCATGGAGAGGCCTAAGACAAGTCTGTGCAGCATGGAGAGGCCTAAGACAAGTCTGTGCAGCATGGAGAGGCTTAAGACAAGTCTGTGCAGCATGGAGAGGCCTAAGACAAGTCTGTGCAGCATAGAGAGGCCTAAGACAAGTCTGTGCAGCATGGAGAGGCTTAAGACAAGTCTGTGCAGCATGGAGAGGCCTAAGACAAGTCTGTGCAGCATGGAGAGGCCTAAGACAAGTCTGTGCAGCATGGAGAGGCTTAAGACAAGTCTGTGCAGCATGGAGAGGCCTAAGACAAGTCTGTGCAGCATGGAGAGGCTTAAGACAAGTCTGTGCAGCATGGAGAGGCTTAAGACAAGTCTGTGCAGCATGGAGAGGCCTAAGACAAGTCTGTGCAGCATGGAGAGGCTTAATACAAGTCTGTGCAGCATGGAGAGGCCTAAGACAAGTCTGTGCAGCATGGAGAGGCCTAAGACAAGTCTGTGCAGCATGGAGAGGCTTAAGACAAGTCTGTGCAGCATGGAGAGGCTTAAGACAAGTCTGTGCAGCATGGAGAGGCTTAAGACAAGTCTGTGCAGCATAGAGAGGCCTAAGACAAGTCTGTGCAGCATGGAGAGGCCTAAGACAAGTCTGTGCAGCATGGAGAGGCTTAAGACAAGTCTGTGCAGCATGGAGAGGCCTAAGACAAGTCTGTGCAGCATGGAGAGGCTTAATACAAGTCTGTGCAGCATGGAGAGGCCTAAGACAAGTCTGTGCAGCATGGAGAGGCATAAGACAAGTCTGTGCAGCATGGAGAGGCCTAAGACAAGTCTGTGCAGCATGGAGAGGCCTAAGACAAGTCTGTGCAGCATGGAGAGGCCTAAAACAAGTCTGTGCAGCATGAAGAGGCCTAAGACAAGTCTTTGCAGCATGGAGAGTCCTAAGACAAGTCTGTGCAGCATGGAGAGGCCTAAAACAAGTCTGTGCAGCATGAAGAGGCCTAAGACAAGTCTGTGCAGCATGGAGAGGCTTAAGACAAGTCTGTGCAGCATGGAGAGGCCTAAGACAAGTCTGTGCAGCATGGAGAGGCCTAAAACAAGTCTGTGCAGCATGGAGAGGCCTAAGACAAGTCTGTGCAGCATGGAGAGGCCTAAGACAAGTCTCTGCAGCATGGAGAGGCCTAAGACAAGTCTGTGCAGCATGGAGAGGTCTAAGACAAGTCTGTGCAGCATGGAGAGGCCAAAGACAAGTCTGTGCAGCATGGAGAGGCCTAAAACAAGTCTATGCAGCATGGAGAGGCCTAAGACAAGTCTTTGCAGCATGGAGAGGCCTAAGACAAGTCTGTGCAGCATGGAGAGGCCTAAAACAAGTCTGTGCAGCATGAAGAGGCCTAAGACAAGTCTGTGCAGCATGGAGAGACTTAAGACAAGTCTGTGCAGCATGGAGAGGCCTAAGACAAGTCTGTGCAGCATAGAGAGGCCTAAGACAAGTCTGTGCAGCATGGAGAGGCTTAAGACAAGTCTGTGCAGCATGGAGAGGTCTAAGACAAGTCCGTGCAGTATGGAGAGGCCTAAGACAAGTCTGTGCAGTCTGTGCCTTACATTTAGACCATTTTCTACACCTAACCCAGGGGCCTGTCGCCCCTTTTTTTAGACCTGGCATGAGTGGTGAAGGGGTTGCAGATTCTGGCGCAACATGGTGACACAAAAGTATACATGTTCTTAAATGACCCCCAGAATTCCTGTGTCCATAGTGAAAGGTGAAACCGCTGCTATAGGACTGGGGCATGCAGGGGCCCAGGGCCAGATTGTTTTGTTCTAAAAGTCAGATTCTAAATTTACCCAAAAGAGCAGAACTGAGAGATGACCCTGGAGGCTGGCAGAGCGCAGTGATAGACAAGTCTTGGCATAGACATTGGATCTTGCCCCCATGTAGATGGAGGATGATATGTTGGATGCTCCAGCAGTTGCAGGGTTAACATCAGTGGGCCCCTGTGCTGCCATGCCGCTATCTCCAGCACAAGAACAAACCACAGAGACACTGGGATGACTGCACAGACCCCATCTCTTTGGAGGCTGCTCCGAGGGGCCTGTCTTAGAAGCTGATCTTTCACAGATGGCGGGACATAGGAAGTGCAATTATGGGAAAATTGCAGAGAGGCAAATGAGACGTTGCCAAGCGCTGCCAATGCCCATTACCCACCTGGGCCGCCTGATTGATCCAGACAACGGCTGCATCTGTATGTGCTTGAGATGCAAAGTCTTCTGCTGATAGACGGAGGGGCGAGAAGTCCTATGTGGACTGTGCAGAGGAAGGAGCATGAAAACGGCCCCTGTGCTCATTCATAGAAGCCCCTGGTTCTACAGACCAGCGGACAGTGAGAAGTGGGGGCCACTAAGGGCCCCTTAGAGGGCTGGAGCTGGTAGTAATTCTGACTGCCTGCTAATTCTGCTGACAACCTACCAGCAGCCTATGGTTAGCAAGCATGGTGTTCAGGTTGTCACCTACCGGCTGCAGACTGAGAAGCAATGGGAATCAGAAGCAGCACAATACCCCCCAGGGTTCTCCTCCACTACAGATTCTTTACAGTCAACGTCTCAGTTCTATCTGTTTCCAGAAAAGCTGGGTGACTACCAGTACGGCCATTTTTATAGCACCCACAGAGGATGTCACGCAGCTTTCCCTGACTCTTCAATGGCAAATTAGTCATTCAGGAACTTAGGAAAGCTGGGTTAACATCCCATCCAGCCATACTGATTGTCCCACACAGCCACCCTGGGACAACCAAGAGGAGACTTGTGGCACCAATGAGCAGGGGTGTCGCTAGTACCGGGCTCGACCCCAATTTTTTGCCTTGCGTCGCAAATCTATATTTAAGCGTCACATCACTGTGAAGGGGCATCAGCGCCAACGGGTACCTTTCTTTTTACCGTTTGACCTCATAAGCCACAGGCCAGAGGGCAGATCTACATAGCAAATGGCACGATGATGTCATCACTCACCGGAGCGGCACTGCTGAAGATGACGTGGATGGGAATTTGGTGAGTGCGGCATTTTATTTTTACCTCTGTGGTGAACTTACACTTCAGGGGCGCACTGTTACTAATGGGGCACTCTGGGAGAGCATTACTATTGGGGAATGTGGTGGAGCATTATGACTATTGGGGAATGTGGTGGAGCATTATTACTATTGGGGGCACATAATAGTTGGGGCTTTGCAATGGAGCATTATTACTATTGGGGAATGTGGTGGAGCATTATTACTATTGGGGAATGTGGTGGAGCATTATGACTATTGGGGAATGTGGTGGAGCATTATGACTATTGGGGAATGTGGTGGAGCATTATTACTATTGAAGGCAGTATTAATAATGGAGGCACTTAGGTGGAGCATTATTACTATTGGGGGCACTATGTGGGAGCACTATTACTAATGGGGCAGTATAGAGGGTAGTACTATTACTATGTAACACTCTGGTGGGGCATTACTATTATTGAGGCACTATTACTAATGGAAGTCTTATTACTAATAGGGCATTCTGGGAGAGCATTATTACTGTTGGAGGCAGTATTAATAATGGAGGCACTTTGGTGGAGCATTATTACTAACAGGGGTACTATGGGTAAAAGCATTCTCACTTACCAGGGCACTCTTGGGAAGCACTATAACTAATGGGGACAATATTATTAACGGACCATTCAGGGAGCGGGTTATTGCTATTGGAGGCCCTATTAACAATGGGGGCTTTCCAGTGGAGCATTATCACTATTAGGGGCACTATTAATAATGAGGCACTCTGAGTGAGTATTATTACTAATAGGGGAACTATGGTGCCATTGTTACTATTGGGTACCTTATAACTATTGGAGGTACCCTGGCAAGTTACTTTTTGGGGCACTGTAGGGGAGCACCGTTACTATTGCTAACAGGAGCACACTATAGAAGCACTATTAATAATGGGGCAGTATGAAGGGTACTATTACTATGAGGCACTCTACGAGAGCACACTAATAATAATGGAGGCATTCCATTGGACCATTATTACTAATGGGAGTAGTATGGGGGTACTATTTCTGGGAGAGCATTACTACTGAGGGTGCTATTAATAACTGGGGGAACGCTATAGGGGGCAATTAGTGGGGACACTATAGAGGGGAACTATTACTATGAGGGCACTCAGTGAGCAGTATTAGTATTGGGGGCAGTATTAATAATTGGAGGAATTCGGTGAAGCATTGTTACTAATGAGGCACTCTTAGGGAGCATTATTGCTATTTCTAATAATTAGGGCACTCCAAAAATATTTTTCGGGGCACTAAGAGGGCATTATTGCTGTCAGGGGCACTATTAACTTTTTTTTACTATCTCCTCCTGTGTGTTTAAAGGGGCTATCCAGTATTAAAAAAGCCTAGCTGCTTACTTCCACACACAGCGCCTCACCTGTCCACGCCTGGTATTGCAGGTCGCCTCCACTGAAGTAAATGGAGCTGAGCTTTGATGCCACATGCAACCTCTGGACAGATGGAAGACAGCAGCCATGTTTTCCTAATCCTGTACATCCCCTTTAAGGCATTTTGCCAGCGCTCGTTTGACCCTTTGTATTTCACTCCTCGCCCGGGAGCATATTTGGGTTTTATTCTTGTGTGGTTAAGTAGCATTAAAACATAATAGACGCATTTCATTTACTAAGGGATGTCATAAAAGTCCATTTTCTACCACAACATACACGACTTAACATGTTTGCGTGCCTCCGACACGTGAAAGAGAGGGTCGCTGGCGTCACCCTGTCCAGTTTGGTGACGCCTGTGCCTTGGGACATGATATAATATGAGGATGCCACGGCTGGTGTAGAGAGTTAATGGTTAACCACCCAAAGATTTTCCATGTAACTCTACTGTAATGAGGCTCCGCGGCCAAGAACCCGCACCTTATTAACTGGAGACAAAGCTCCGACACCCCCCCCCCAACCCCGTCCGGTTTTTCGCATGCAGTTCTTTAACCGCCCTTAGTCACAATACTTTTTGTGATTTTTTGGGGTCTGTGATATAACGCACGCTGCAGATGTGACAGTAGTTATACCCATGTCACAGGGGTCCAGGAAGCTGAGATACGGGGAGCTGTTTGATGCAGTCTGGTTCAGCTGTCTCTGTGATGGATAAAATAGCAGCCGCCATTGCATTCTTAAAGGGGTTGTCTCATCATGGACAATGGGGGCATATTTCTAGGATATTCCCCCATTGTCTTATAGGTGCCGGTCCAACCTCTGGGATCCGCACCTATATTGAGAACGGAGCCCCGCAAGTGAAGGAGGGTGCACTGCGCATGCGCAGCCACCCTCCATTCGTTTTCTAGGGGGCCGACTAAAATAGCCGAGCGCTGGCTCGGCCCCATAGAAATGAATGGGAGCGGGGGATATGCGCATGCGCGGTACGCTCCCATTCACTTCTATAGGGAGCCGGCTTGGTGGGTGCAGGTCCCCGCACCTATAAGACAATGCCCCCATTTTCTATGATGAGACAACCCTTTTAAAGGGGGTGTCCATGGCTTACATGTCCTCAGCATAGGTCATCAATATCTGATCGGGGGGCTGACTCCTATGACCCCAGCCAATCATCCGCTGGAAGGGGCTGTGGCGCTTGGGCTGTGACGTTACTTCCATCAGTTACTTGGCTCAGTCCTGAATGAGATGCAGTACCAAGCACAGCCACTATGCAATGTATGGCGCTGTGCTTGGTACCAGGAAGCGGCCACAGCACTCATTCAAGCGCTGCGACCCCTTCCAACAACATGGGTGCCAGGAGTTGGACTCCCACTGATAACATATTGATGACCTGTCTTGAGAATTGGTCATCAATACTTAAAGGGGTTGTTCACCCCTGGGGACATTTTCTGCAGACCCCACCTAATGTGGCTGGAGGGAATCATACCTACCTGATCCCGGCCACTGGGCTCCGGCTCCATCTCTCCCCCTTGGGTCTCCCCGTGTCGACATCTAATTTGACAAGAGTCATATGGCCACTGCAGCCAATGACTGGCGGAGATGTGTCCCCCATACATCGTGTCACTGGGTCACGTAACGCATGGGTACGAAGGGCGGCCATAGTGGGGGAGCCGGTAGAGGTGCAGGAGGCACTGCTGAATCACGCAGTAGACATCAATTGTAATTTACTGCATATAGTACCCACATAGCGTCATACTGTGCCTAAAAAGAGTCAAACAGTGCCAAGGGAGTACCCTTCTATTACCACAGTCACACAGTGCCCAGAGAGTGCCATACTATGGTATACTTGCTATGGCACAGAAACCGCACAGTCAGCGCCAATGTCACAATGTGAGAAACCAATTCCAAGCACCCCCTATAAAATCCCAGAGGCTTTACAATGAACAGCATTAGCGCTGTCATCGTGGCGGCGTAAGATTCGTTACTTAACGCACAACAGGCGCTGACAGTAAATGTTTATAGACAATGTTTTATAGTATTTTAGGCTAATGGCACCATTACTACTATTTACGGGCTCGGCTCCAGTGAATAATAACTTCTCTCTGTTTGATATTGAAGAGCGTGCAGTATAGTGGAAATCCTTTCTACGGACGGTTATCGCAGGGGTCGTATCATCTGGGTCAACAAGATAAGGCTCCGAGATGATAGTTACTAGGCAGAGTTCATGATCCGTCCACGAGTCTCCCCCATTGCATCACTTTCTGCATTATCCCAGTACATTATGTGTTCAATACACCTACAGGTGACATCATTAGATTTTTTTCTTCTTGTGCTGTGATGTCACAGTGTATTCTTCTATTATATTTCTGTGTATTATCTCTGTACTGTGACATCACTGTGAGTATTATCCCTGTACTGTGACATCACTGTGAGTATTATCCCTGTACTGTGACATCACTGTGTGTATTATCTCTGTACTGTGACATCACTGTGTGTATTATCCCTGTACTGTGACATCACTGTGTATTATCCCTGTACTGTGACATCACTGTGTGTATTAGCTCTGTGCTGTGACATCACTGTGTGTATTATCCCTGTACGGTGACATCACTGTGTGTATTATCTCTGTACTGTGACATCACTGTGTTTATTATCCCTGGACTGTGACATCACTGGGTGTATTATCCCTGTACTGTGACATCACTGTTTATTATCTCTGTACTGTGACATCACTGTGTGTATTATTCTGTACTGTGACATCGCTGTGTGTACTATCCCTGTACTGTGACATCGCTGTGTGTATTATCCCTGTACTGTGACATCGCTGTGTTTATTATCTCTGTACTGTGACATCACTGTGTGTATTATCCCTGTACTGTGACATCACTGTGTTTATTATCCCTGTACTGTGACATCACTGTGTGTATTATCCCTGTACTGTGACATCACTGTGTGTATTATCCCTGTGCTGTGACATCACTGTGTGTATTATCCCCGTACTGTGACATCACTGTGTTTATTATCTCTGTACTGTGACATCACTGTGTTTATTATCTCTGTACTGTGACATCACTGTGTGTATTATCCCTGTACTGTGACATCACTGTGTGCATTATCCCTGTACTGTGACATCACTGTGTTTATTATCCCTGTACTGTGACATCACTGTGTATTATCCCTGTACTGTGACATCACTGTGTGTATTATCCCTGTACTGTGACATCACTGTGTGTATTATCCCTGTACTGTGACATCACTGTGTGTATTATCCCTGTGCTGTGACATCACTGTGTGTATTATCCCCGTACTGTGACATCACTGTGTTTATTATCTCTGTACTGTGACATCACTGTGTTTATTATCTCTGTACTGTGACATCACTGTGTGTATTATCCCTGTACTGTGACATCACTGTGTGGGACCCGCTGTGTGGGACCCGCTGTGTGTATTATCCCTGTACTGTGACATCACTGTGTGTATTATCCCTGTGCTGTGACATCACTGTGTGTATTATCCCCGTACTGTGACATCACTGTGTTTATTATCTCTGTACTGTGACATCACTGTGTGTATTATCCCTGTACTGTGACATCACTGTGTGGGACCCGCTGTGTGGGACCCGCTGTGTGTATTATCCCTGTACTGTGACATCGCTGTGTTTATTATCTCTGTACTGTGACATCACTGTGTGTATTATCCCTGTACTGTGACATCACTGTGTTTATTATCCCTGTACTGTGACATCACTGTGTATATTATCCCTGTACTGTGACATCACTGTGTGTATTATCCCTGTGCTGTGACATCACTGTGTGTATTATCCCCGTACTGTGACATCACTGTGTTTATTATCTCTGTACTGTGACATCACTGTGTTTATTATCTCTGTACTGTGACATCACTGTGTGTATTATCCCTGTACTGTGACATCACTGTGTGTATTATCCCCGTACTGTGACATCACTGTGTGTATTATCCCCGTACTGTGACATCACTGTGTTTATTATCCCCGTACTGTGACATCACTGTGTGTATTATCCCTGTACTGTGACATCACTGTGTGTATTATCCCTGTACTGTGACATCACTGTGTGTATTATCCCTTCACTGTGACATCACTGTGTGTATTATCCCCGTACTGTGACATCACTGTGTTTATTATCTCTGTACTGTGACATCACTGTGTGTATTATCCCTGTACTGTGACATCACTGTGTGTATTATCCCTGTACTGTGACATCACTGTGTGTATTATCCCCGTACTGTGACATCACTGTGTGTATTATCCCTGTACTGTGACATCACTGTGTTTATTATCTCTGTACTGTGACATCACTGTGTTTATTATCTCTGTACTGTGACATCACTGTGTGTATTATCCCTGTACTGTGACATCACTGTGTGTATTATCCCCGTACTGTGACATCACTGTGTGTATTATTCCCGTACTGTGAGATCACTGTGTTTATTATCTCTGTACTGTGACATCACTGTGTTTTTTATCTCTGTACTGTGACATCACTGTGTTTTTTATCTCTGTACTATCACTGTGTTTATTATATCTGTACTGTGACATCACTGTGTTTATTATCCCTGTACTGTGACATCACTGTGTTTATTATCTCTGTACTGTGACATCACTGTGTGTATTATCTCTGTACTGTGACATCACTGTGTGTATTATCTCTGTACTGTGACATCACTGTGTGTATTATGTCTGTACTGTGACATCTCTGTGTGTATTATCACTGTACTGTGACATCACTGTGTTTTTATTATCTCTGTACTGTGACATCACTGTGTGTATTATCCCTGTACTGTGACATCACTGTGTGTATTATCTCTGTACTGTGACATCACTGTGTGTATTATCTCTGTACTGTGACGTCACTGTGTTTATTATCTCTGTACTGTGACGTCACTGTGTTTATTATCTCTGTACTGTGACATCACTGTGTGTATTATCTCTGTACTGTGACGTCACTGTGTTTATTATCTCTGTACTGTGACATCACTGTGTGTATTATCCCTGTACTGTGACATCACTGTGTGTATTATCCCTGTACTGTGACATCACTGTGTGTATTATCCCTGTACTGTGACATCACTGTGTGTATTATCTCTGTACTGTGACATCACTGTGTGTATTATCTCTGTACTGTGACGTCACTGTGTTTATTATCTCTGTACTGTGACATCACTGTGTGTATTATCTCTGTACTGTGACATCACTGTGTGTATTATCCCTGTACTGTGACATCACTGTGTGTATTATCTCTGTACTGTGACATCACTGTGTTTATTATCCCTGTACTGTGACATCACTGTGTGTATTATCCCCGTACTGTGACATCACTGTGTGTATTATCCCTGTACTGTGACATCACTGTGTTTATTATCTCTGTACTGTGACATCACTGTGTGTATTATCCCCGTACTGTGACATCACTGTGTGTATTATTCCCGTACTGTGAGATCACTGTGTTTATTATCTCTGTACTGTGACATCACTGTGTTTTTTATCTCTGTACTGTGACATCACTGTGTTTTTTATCTCTGTACTATCACTGTGTTTATTATATCTGTACTGTGACATCACTGTGTTTATTATCCCTGTACTGTGACATCACTGTGTTTATTATCTCTGTACTGTGACATCACTGTGTGTATTATCTCTGTACTGTGACATCACTGTGTGTATTATCTCTGTACTGTGACATCACTGTGTTTATTATGTCTGTACTGTGACATCACTGTGTGTATTATCACTGTACTGTGACATCACTGTGTTTTTATTATCTCTGTACTGTGACATCACTGTGTGTATTATCCCTGTACTGTGACATCACTGTGTGTATTATCTCTGTACTGTGACATCACTGTGTGTATTATCTCTGTACTGTGACGTCACTGTGTTTATTATCTCTGTACTGTGACGTCACTGTGTTTATTATCTCTGTACTGTGACATCACTGTGTGTATTATCTCTGTACTGTGACGTCACTGTGTTTATTATCTCTGTACTGTGACATCACTGTGTGTATTATCCCTGTACTGTGACATCACTGTGTGTATTATCCCTGTACTGTGATATCACTGTGTGTAT
Source organism: Bufo gargarizans (assembly GCF_014858855.1). Classification (NCBI taxonomy): domain Eukaryota; kingdom Metazoa; phylum Chordata; class Amphibia; order Anura; family Bufonidae; genus Bufo; species Bufo gargarizans. Next base: position 7,320,606 of record NC_058089.1, on the reverse strand, counting down.
TATCCCTGTACTGTGACATCACTGTGTGTATTATCTCTGTACTGTGACATCACTGTGTGTATTATCTCTGTACTGTGACGTCACTGTGTTTATTATCTCTGTACTGTGACGTCACTGTGTTTATTATCTCTGTTATGTGACATCACTGTGTGTATTATCTCTGTACTGTGACGTCACTGTGTTTATTATCTCTGTACTGTGACATCACTGTGTGTATTATCCCTGTACTGTGACATCACTGTGTGTATTATCCCTGTACTGTGACATCACTGTGTTTATTATCCCTGTACTGTGACATCACTGTGTGTATTATCTCTGTACTGTGACATCACTGTGTTTATTATCTCTGTACTGTGACGTCACTGTGTGTATTATCCCTGTACTGTGACATCACTGTGTGTATTATCCCTGTACTGTGACATCACTGTGTGTATTATCCCTGTACTGTGACATCACTGTGTGTATTATCTCTGTACTGTGACATCGCTGTGTGTATTATCTCTGTACTCTGACATCACTGTGTGTATTATCCCTGTACGGTGACATCACTGTGTGTATTATCTCTGTACTGTGACATCACTGTGTTTATTATCCCTGGACTGTGACATCACTGTGTGTATTATCCCTGTGCTGTGACATCACTGTTTATTATCTCTGTACTGTGACATCACTGTGTGTATTATTCTGTACTGTGACATCACTGTGTGTATTATCCCTGTACTGTGACATCACTGTGTGTATTATCCCTGTACTGTGACATCACTGTGTGTATTATCCCTGTACTGTGACATCACTGTGTGTATTATCCCTGTACTGTGACATCGCTGTGTGTATTATCTCTGTACTGTGACATCACTGTGTGTATAATCCTTGTACGGTGACATCACTGTGTGTATTATCCCTGTACTGTGACATCACTGTTTATTATTTCTGTACTGTGACATCGCTGTGTGTATTATCCCTGTACTGTGACATCACTGTTTATTATTTCTGTACTGTGACATCACTGTGTGTATTATCCCTGTGCTGTGACATCACTGTTTATTATCTCTGTACTGTGACATCACTGTGTGTATTATTCTGTACTGTGACATCGCTGTGTGTACTATCCCTGTACTGTGACATCGCTGTGTGTATTATCCCTGTACTGTGACATCACTGTGTGTATTATCCCTGTACTGTGACATCGCTGTGTGTATTATCTCTGTACTGTGACATCACTGTGTGTATAATCCTTGTACGGTGACATCACTGTGTGTATTATCCCTGTACTGTGACATCACTGTTTATTATTTCTGTACTGTGAGCTTTTTCATGTTCTGAACTTGTAGCTGTGGCCCCTATGGTTCTTGTTATGCCCCTGGTCACGGCTACCACCTAAATCAGCAATGGCCTAATGATCTGCAATAGTTTGTGTTCATATCCAGGAGTGAAGAGGCTGGAAACTTTCAGTAAGGGTCCATTCACACGTCCGTTGTTTCTTTCCTGATCTGTTCTGTTTTTTGCTGAACAGATCTGGACCAGATCTGGACCCATTCATTTTCAATAGGTCCTGAAAAAAAACGGACAGCACAATGTCAGATTTTTTTTCAGGACCCATTGAAAATGAATGGGTCCAGATCTGGTCCAGATCTGTTCAGCAAAAAACGGAACAGATCAGGAAAGAAACAACGGACGTGTGAATGGACCCGTGGTGAGAAACATCATGGATTCTTGTAGTGATGGCCTGTGAAGAGCTTCTAGCTTTCTGATTGGATATAAACAGGCCTAAATGTCTATACTGGTGTCCGGCTGGCCCCACCAATGCCAGATTCACGGCATATTACAAATATGTCAGTAGAGTCAACCACAAGAGAGAGGGAGTCCCATGACACCCCCCCCCCCCCCCCTCATTCTGGTGCTGCGATTTGCCGCCCAGAATAAAGGATCTATTATTTGCTCCCCCTCTATTTATTTTCCATGAGCGTTGGACCAGTTTCTTACCCCCTTGTTGGCTAAAGTAATATCTGTATTGAGAATGTAGTGCAAAGGTTTATTGTCACGAACACAGGGGCCCAGCCACCAAAGCACCTTAAACACCTATACCATCAAGAGCACCTCAACTTCCTTCTGGCTGGTGTTCCCTGCAATAGAGAGTGCCCCGGGGGATTTAGTGCTGTCTTCCCCACGCCGACCAAGGGAGGCTCTGGTAACCATGAGTACATGAACTACTACCCCCATCGGCCCACCGTAGCCTCATGTGTGGCCCCTGCACTTGCACTCTCTATGCTGCGTCTGACTCCATTTTACTGGCAAGTACAGGGCTAATTATGCTCCATCCCCAGACCAGACACCTTAAAGGGGCACCTGCTTCCTGATGTTGGCTCCCAGCTCCTGTGCTCTCCAGCCTTTGCTCCTCCACTTTGCTCCCTGGACATAAACTTCCAGTTTGACGCGCGCAGTGATCTGCTACTCTTGTCAATTGGTCAGTGACTTGCTGCATCAGCGTCAAACCGGAAATTTACATCCAGGAACCCAGGCGGAGCAACAAAGGCTAGAAAACGCAGAAGCCAGTATCGGGAAGCAGGTATTATTCCCTTCACTAGTCTGTTGAGGAGGATGGGGGTTGCCAACTTCTTCCCCCAAACCTGCACAGCACATCTAAACAAATACAGACCCCTGAGTAAATATGGACCCTAGAACATGCCTCCTAAAGGAATACAGACCCCAGAATACAAACAGATCCTACAATAAATACCCCTAAAACAAATCCAACCCCCAGATCCTGACAGAGAGGATCACACTCAGGGGCGGATTGGCCATAGACTTTACAGTGAAATTTCCCGATGGGCGATGCCCCAGAGGGCCGCCTGGGCCCTCCTCATGACCGGCCAGTGGAAGGTTTTGGGGATGTATTTTGTGATGGGCTGTGGTATTTGGCTCTGTTGGGGGTGGTATAATGTGCCACAATATGGTATTGCTGGCCCTGCCTTCCTTCAGTTTTGACCCAACTATAAAACGGGGCCACTGTTAGTATTTTTTCCAGGGCCACTTTAGGTTCCCAGTCCGCCCCTCTCCTCTCCTCTGTGGGGCTTTGCAGCTCTGTCCTCTGGCTTCAGGACCTGCACAGATCTGGTCATGTGACCATGCAGGTCCTTCAACATTAACAAGCCTTGCAGAGTAGAGGGAGGAGAACTGCTGGTCTCTCTGCCCCTTTCTCCCGCTGTGCCATCCTTGCCCTGCATCCTTATAAGGGTAGACACTGGCAGTTAGCCATTTATAGGAGTGAATGGTGGAGCGGGGAGTCAATGGCTCCACTACTCACTCCGTAGCTCTTAATTAACACAAACACAGTTGAAAATGGGCCAATGGCTTGGGGGCCCGCTGCAGGTGCACCATTTGCTGTCTGCTTAAAGTGACCCTGCTCTTTGGCATGTATACCCTTGAATGCCAGAAAATTATCGTGCCACTTATACATTCGTGACCATATCTAGCATTGGACCCCGTTATACCGCACCCGCTACTTTGCATAGCCCCGCCCATTATCTTGCGCCATCATACCCACAAGGTGATCTACCTTCACATGCATTTATTCCGATCAGCACCATTCGCTTCCTTCATTCAGAGGTGGATTTGGTATTTGTGGGGCCCCTGTTGCCCTGCTCAGCTCCACCTCATCAGAAAGCTAGTGCCCCTTTAATACGATGTCCCCTTATGTGCCTCCAACACATATTAAGGCCCATTTATGTGCCCCAAACAGAATATGGTACCCCTAAAATGAATACTCACCCTGCCCACGTTCCGAATGGAGCACATCTCTCAGTGCAGACCTTCTCCGGCTAGGGGCAGCATGAGCGATGACGTCATCAGGCTGCAAGGTGAATGGCGGAGCTGAGGATGTGGTGGCCTGGTTGCTAGGGGCCATCTCTGCGGACCCGTACATTTGCATGATCTGCGTGGTGGCCGAATTCCGCCCTGCCTTCTTTCTCCCGATGCAGCCATCCTTGATATTTTTGGGGAGTAAATTAGATCTCAGGTCTGCGGTGATCGGCTTCTCAGCGCCGATCACATACAGCTTCGTCTTACTTTCCAGTAAACCTGTCATGATGGCCATCAGCCCTGATCAAACCGTAACTGCGGAATATTATCTGAGCCCTGGCGTCTTTCCGACAGATGTTGCACTTTCATGATTGTTGAAAGAATGATCCTTTCCACATGTTAGAGCGTCCCGGACCCCTCCGCTGAACATCCCCACCTCTCCCGCCAGCTATCTGCCACCGCCCCGCTGCCTCTCCCTCTCTGGACTCCAACCTTATACCTTTTGCATTGGAAACAGGAGCAACAAAAGAAAAAAGCGTGAGCACTAAATGTGTGCACTGGGGGGGGGGGGGGGTCGGGGGGTGAAGATGGGGGAGGGGGCGAGCCTCTGACTTACCAAAAGTTCATAACAGCTCATAAAAAACAAGCCCTGAATGTTATTGGGGTCTGGATTTTGATCTCAATAAAGCATCGCTGTCGAGGAGGGGGGGGGGGGGGCTTTATCTTCAAGCTACAGATGTGAACAATAACAATAATAATAATAATACACCGCATTTATGGGGTATTCGCAATTTCCAAACACTTTGCAATAAGACTTTAGGCGTTTAACCCATATGTGGGAGATCTGGGGGCCACAGGTATGCCCACCCGAAAATAGGTTCACAACTCTACCTTCACAACTTTTATAATGACTATTCAGGACGCATGGCCCCCTCTAGTTAGAGGGGTTCTCCGCTTTTAACAACCCCCAGGCTCTCTTGACGATAGGCTGATCCCTCTTGTTTGGATCCCCAGTGATCGGCTGTCAGAAACCAGGCAGTAAGTGTTCGATTTCCCTGCAGCGCCACCACAGGGGTAATGAAGTATTACACAGCGTCCGTTCAAATCGATGGGATGTTTCCGTAATGCAGGACGGGCGTGTCCTCCCGAGCGAGAGACACTCTTTCTGACCACTCTGGCCTCCAGCGTACTAAACAGAGGACCCTCCTGATATTGACTCAGCATTATCTAATAGGGTATCTATTCTAAACTGGGTAACCCACCGTGTTACCAAAGATGTCCATTACTGCACCAGCTGTGGTTTTATTGTGCACTGTATGGCAGTATACCAGTAACACTATGACTTAGACTACATGGAGCACTATATGGCAGTATACCAGTAACACTATGACTTAGGCTACATGGGGCACTATATGGCAGTATAACAGTAACACTATGACTTAGGCTACATGAAGCACTATATGGCAGTATAACAGTAACACTATGACTTAGGCCACATGGAGCACTATATGGCAGTATAACAGTAACACTATGACTTAGGCTACATGAAGCACTATATGGCAGTATAACAGTAACACTATGACTTAGGCTACATGGGGCACTATATGGCAGTATAACAGTAACACTATGACTTAGGCTACATGAAGCACTATATGGCAGTATAACAGTAACACTATGACTTAGGCTACATGGAGCACTATATGGCAGTATAACAGTAACACTATGACTTAGGCTACATGGGGCACTGTATGGCAATATACCAGTAACATTATGACTTAGGCTACATGAGTCACTATATGGCAGTATAACAGTAACACTATGACTTAGGCTACATTGAGCACTATATGGCAGTATAACAGTAACACTATGACTTAGGCTACATGAGTCACTATATGGCAGTATAACAGTAACACTATGACTTAGGCTACATGGAGCACTATATGGCAGTACAACAGTAACACTATGATTTAGGCTACACGGGGCACTGTATGGCAGTATAACAATAACACTATGACTTAGGCTACATGGAGCAATATATGGCAGTATAACAGTACCACTATGACTTAGGCTACATGGGGCACTATATGACAGTATAAAAGTAACACTATGATTTAGGCTACACGGGGCACCGTATGGCAGTATAATAACACTATGACTTAGGCTACATGGAGCACTATATGGCAGTATAACAGTACCACTATGACTTAGGCTACATGGAGCACTATATGGCAGTATACCAGTAACACTATGACTTAGGCTACATGGGGCACTATATGGCAGTATACCAGTAACACTATGACTTAGGCTACATGGGGCATTGTATGGCGCTATTATATAGGCACTTACTGCCCTGTAGTATAGACACTGTAAGTAAGCAATGTATAGCATGGTTATTTGGGTATTATACTTACGCTCTGTGCAGTGGGCTGTATTATTTGGCCCTAATATACATATTAGCTCTCCTCCAGAAGGAAGAAAGTCAATGTCTGACCAAGCCTTAAGACAGGACTAAGGATATTAGCCAAACCAGACACCCATCTGCAGACAACTGTCCGTATGGCGGCTATCCATAGGTGGCGCCGGAGCTAATCTTCATTGCCTGTCAGAGTTTAGCTGGATCTCCTCAATGGGAACCAGTACCGCATAAGCTATATTATAGGCGCCATATGGCAATGTCCAAGCCGCATCACATGACGCACGTGACCCCGCCATAAAGTGAAGTTTCCAAAGCAACCAATCAGATCACTGCGTTAGTTATAAAACCTGTTCTGGAAAGGTGAAATCTAGGATCGCTAGGAGTCGCTATGGGCATCGCCTCCGCTGATTGCTTTAGGAGGAGGATTATTACTGAAATAAATACAATCATCTTCTATCGTTACTTAGTTGCCAACAGAATTCGGAACCAGGAAATACCCACAAACTGCCCACTTTGGGTTAAATTTGCACAAGCCCCGCCCCCTCTGCCCCCTTTCTGCCCTTTTCCCTGGACTGTTGCCCAAAAATGTAGCTGGATTCCAGTATCATGGGTAAGTATGTGCGCCTCTCCCTCTCCACATCTGTCAGCCATTTTATCTTTTATGGAACTGATTAATTTGCCACCCGGCCCTGCAGATGCTCCGCCCCTTACTATTACATCCAATCACAGTTTGGGGCCCCTCCCACTTCCACCCCAGCATCACCAACTGTTGTCAACTCAATGAAAGAGGAAATAGCTAACTTCTCCTCCATGTGGCCCCAGCTCTCTTGGCCAATCAAAAGCCCCGAGTGAGGTCACGTGATAGCCCCTTCCGACTTCAGATTGGCCAAGAGTGCTCCGCCTTCCTAATTTACATAACATTTTCCCTGTAAAAAGGGGAAACAAATACATGGCTGCTTTCTTCCTGAATCGGGGGCCACTCCTGTCCGTGCCCGATATTACATCTCAGCTTCATGGAAGTGAACAGGACGGAGCTGCAATACCGCACGCAACCTGTCGGCAGGGGTGGCGCTGTTTCTTGGAGAAATCCCCCACGTTTTCCTAATTCTGTACCATCTTTTGATTTCTTAGAACTTTTTCCAGTTCCAGCTGCATGAAAAAAAAAAACTAAAAATTATTGACTTCATATGAAAATTTGACAAATTGCTGCTTACAAGATCTCTGCTTGGCAGCGCGCACACCTCCAGAACAGACGACGGCAGCCGAGCGCGGGACTACAAAGCTCCCCCGATGATAAGGAGTGAGTGGTGCAGACAGGCCGTGAGTGTCCGACACATGATGCAAATTCATCAGCGGAGGAGCCCCGCCGCCGAGGTAAAGGCTTCCAGCACCGCGGCTGACTAGTCAGATACTAGGTGGAGAAGAACGGGCGGATTGTGACATCTCTGGACCCCGAATGTAAAGCTGGCCTTAGGTAGCCCCCGATACATGTGCATACTCGGCCCGGCAAAAGGACGGGGCTGCGGAACGGATATACGTGTGCTGTCCGCATCTTTTGTGGCCCCATTGAAGTGAATGGGTCTGCATTCAACCCACAAAAACTGCGGGTCGGATGCGGACAAAAAAACACTGTCGTGTGCATGAGCCCTGGCGCTGAGAGTCGGGCTTAGCGAGCTGATGGGGTGGAGGTTAGTGATGAAACAAGGGGGGCCACTCAGACACAACTCTGCTTGGGGCCCCAGAAACTGCAAATCGGCCCCTGTGTGCGACAGATCTGTTGCAGAAATTTCTGCAATTGTCTCATTCATCTAAATAAGGGCTTCATGCACACAAAGGTATTTTTTTTCTGTGTCCGTTCCCATATGCGGAACCATGCCGGTCCGCAAAAAAATAACCTTTGGCTGTGCGGGCATGCTGGGAGTTGTAGTTTTGCAACAGCTGGAGGCACACTGGTTGGGAAACACTGCCTTTATCCACTTGCTCGCGCAGCCGGCATCTCTCCTGTCTCTTTCTTTGCTGATTGCAGTCAAAGGACTTGTGGTGACGTCACTCCGGTCATCACATGATCTTTTACCATGGTGATGGATCATGTGATGGATCATGTGATGACCGGAGTGACGTCACCACAAGTCCTTTGACTGCAATCAGCAAAGAAAGAGACAGGAGAGATGCCGGGCTGCGCGAGCAAGTGGATTAAGGTGAGTTAACTTATTTTTAAAAAAATTTAACCCCTCCAGCGCTATTGTACTATGCATTCTGTATTCAGAATGCTATTATTTTCCTTTATAACCATGTTATAAGGGAAAATAATAAAATGATCGGGTCCCCATCCCGATCGTCTCCTAGCAACCGTGCGTGAAAATCGCACCGCATCCGCACTTGCTTGCGATTTTCACGCAGCCCCATTCACTTCTATGGGGCCTGCATTGCGTGGATTATCGCACCGCAACGCACAATATAGAGCTTGCTGCGATTTTCACGCAACGCATAAGTGATGCGTGAAAATCACCGCTCATGTGCACAGCCCCATAGAAATGAATGGGTCCAGATTCAGTGCGGGTGCAATGCGTTCACATCACGCATTGCACCCGCGCGGAATACTCGCCCGTGTGAAAGGGGCCTAAGGCTTGCAGAAATCCACACACCTGAGGGCAAAACAACTGCACCAAGAAACCTGCCGCATGTGAACACGCCCTAACGAGCGACCGATTAAAGGCAATATTGGTGGCAATGGACAGACAACCTGGAAACCGTCCCCTCCAGACCCCCACAACTGATGAATTACGGCGCCCCCTTGTGGCTGGAGCGTGGCTAACTCACAGTCAATGAAGACTAAGAATGTATGGCAACTGGTGGCCCCACTACACCCAGAATCCGTCGCATTCTCCGTGGCCCTTTGTGATGCCCCGGGTCTCCCAGTCCCTTCTTGAGGCCCTTGCTCTTCCCCCTCCATATGATGCTTCTATGTTACACGGTTCTGGTATTTCATCCATGTGTCATGTATCTGCACGACATGGCGGTCGAGGATGGGGCTCCCTGGATCTGCAGAGCTTTCCGCCACACTTTCACTGGCTGACATCATAAAAAGTATTAAATAGAATAAAAGGCATACACCCTCCTCCAGAACAAAGCTTTGAGCGGTGCGGGGATCAGATGTACGGCGCAGATCCGGGCATCAGGGAGGCTGCTTTCATCACGAGGCAGAAGACAAGCCTCCATATTGGAAACAGCAGCGCGGCCCTGAGTGCGGGGCGTCGACACCCGGATTATCTTACACATAAAAAGTCACGTATCGTAAAACTAACGATGATCTGCAAAGGGTGAGACGGACGGCTGGAGCCGCTATAGGCTCCAGAAACGACATATCTGTTTGTGGGAAAGCTGGGTGACTGTCGGCATCATTATAGCTGCCGCAGCTCTCCTAGACCCGTGGACGGTATTAGATTGTCCATAGACACTTGCGACAAGACGTTAGAAGGGTTTTTGTAAAGTTTTGAAACTTCTCTGGTAAATGTGTTAGGAGAGCGCCCTCTAGTGGCCAATCACAAAACTGTCTTATCAGCAACTCATACGCGTCCCACCCCATGGTCAGGAAATTCGGAGTCGGTAGCGGAGGGTCCCATATTCAGGATCTTTATCTATCAGCCTGAATGGAGAGCGGTTACAGAGAAAGAGCCTCCTCATTCTGCTGGCGCGTCCATATGTAACGAGCGAGGTGGGGGCGTTGCACCCTGCTGGATCCCTGGATGGTGCAGAATAAGGCTACACGACCGTATGTGTTTTTGCGGTCCGCAAAAAAATGGATGACGTTCCGTAACTAGTCCATTAACTATTCGGGGCTCATGCACACGACGTCTTGCGGTCTAGAAATAGCGGATTCCCAAAAACACAGATACCGGCCCCTAATAGCACAGTCCTATCCTTGTCCATAATGGGGACAATAATAGACAGGTTCTGATTTTGGGCGGAACGGCCATGCGGACATGGAATGCACATGGAGTCATTTGTGTTTTTTTTTCTTTTGCAGCTCCATTGAAGGGCATAGTTCTGGGCCGCAAACCCCCCCCCCCCCCCAAAAAAAACCGGAATGGACACGGGAAAAAAAATACGTTGGTGTGCGTAAGAACTTTCAGCCAGGTGTTTGTGCGCTCACCCTGATGGCAGGACCTCACCCTAACTCCACGTGTCTACAGATCTCTATCCTCTATCTCATCAGACTCTGCTACATCTCTCCATGGTCCTGGACACCCAGCTGTCTTTATCAGTACTGAGCTGCCCCTCTCTCTATAGCAGCCTCCACTTCCTCCTAGCCCCTGTCTTTTTTAATGCAGCCCCGTCTCATCCGTCCTCATGCACTGCCAGCTCGCTCTGGGTCCTTAGAAAGCAGCCCTGCCACTTCTCCTGGAGGGAACAGGACCCCTACCACTCCATGTGGCTTCTACCCCTCTCTGCACTGCTCAGTCTGGTGCCAGCCCCTGATGCAACAGAGCCACCTAGTGGCAGCAGCGGCACACAACGGTTATCAATATAATATATGGAGAAAAGCTTTAGGGAGAAATGCCTGGAAATATAGGTCTTTTTTTTATTTAAAAAAAGGTCTTTTTTAAAGGTGGGAAGAAGGGGGGAGGCCCTGGCTACACCTTAAATATCTTACATATATATTTCATGGATTTCCAAAAGGAATGAGCAGTTGCTGCCGTGTTCTCCCATATGTTACAGCTGATTGTTGGGGGATACGCCTTGTGATCGGCTTACAGTTAGGAGACCCTTGTAAAGCCGCTTCCCATGTGACTAAAGGGGCACCACTCACCAAATCTTATCAAAATAATTGTCTAGCCAAAATGGTCGTCGGTGGTTTCCAGACCAAGTCCTGGTGTTAAAAGCAGGTCACAACTATAACAGATTTTTTTTTAATGTGTAATAGGTAATGATTTTCCCAAACCATTGTGAATCTTGAACCCGGCAAATTGGGTTTTGCTTTGCAATAAAGTTAATTCTGTCTGCCTGCGGATTATACATATTGCATATACAGTTGCAAGAAAAAGTATGTGAACCCTTTGGAATGATCTGGATTTCTGCACAAATTGGTCATAAAATGTGATCTGATCTTCATCTAAGTCACAACAATAGACAATCACAGTCGGCTTAAACTAATAACACACAAAGAGTTAAATGTTACCAGGTTTTTATTGAACACACCATGTAAACATTCACAGTGCAGGTGGGAAAAGTATGTGAACCCTTGGATTTAATAACTGGTTGAACCTCCTTTGGCAGCAATAACTTCCACCAAACGTTCCCTGTAGTTGCCGATCAGACGTGCACAACGGTCAGGAGTAATTCTTGACTATTCCTCTTTACAGAACTGCTTCAGTTCAGCAATATTCTTGGGATGTCTGGTGTGAATCGCTTTCTTGAGGTCCTGCCACAGCATCTCCATCGGGTTGAGGTCAGGACTCTGACTGGGCCCCTCCAGAAGGTGTATTTTCTTCTGTTTAAGCCATTCTGTTGTTGATTTACTTCTATGCTTTGGGTCGTTGTCCTGTTGCAACACCCGTCTTCTGTTGAGCTTCAGCTGGTGGACAGATGGCCTTAAGTTCTCCTGCAAAATGTCTTGATAAACTTGGGAATTCATTTTTCCTTCGATGATAGCAATCCGTCCAGGCCCTGACGCAGCAAAGCAGCCCCAAACCATGATGCCCCCACCACCATACTTCCCAGTTGGGATGAGGTTTTGATGTTGGTGTGCTGTGCCTCTTTTTCTCCACACATAGTGTTGTGTGTTTCTTCCAAACAACTCAATTTTGGTTTCATCTGTCCACAGAATATTTTGCCAGTACTGCTGTGGAACATCCAGGTGCTCTTGTGCAAACTGTAAACGTGCAGCAATGTTTTTTTGGACAGCAGTGGCTTCCTCTGTGGCATCCTCCCATGGAATCCATTCTTGTTTAGTGTTTTACGTATCGTAGATTCGCTAACAGGGATGTTAGCATATGCCAGAGACTTTTGTAAGTCTTTAGCTGACACTCTAGGATTCTTCTTCACCTCATTGAGCAGTCTGCGCTGTGCTCTTGCAGTCATCTGTACAGGACGGCCGCTCCTAGGGAGAGTAGCAGCAGTGCTGAACTCCATCTATAGACAATTTGTCTTACCGTGGACTGATGAACAGCAAGGCTTTTGGAGATACTTTTATAACCCTTTCCAGCTTTATGCAAGTCAACAATTCTTAATCGTAGGTCTTCTGAGAGCTCTTTTGTGCGAGGCATCATTCACATCAGGCAATGCTTCTTGTGAAAAGCAAACCCAGAACTGGTGTGTTTCTTATAGGGCAGCTGTAACCAACACCTCCAATCTCATCTCATTGATTGGACTCCAGTTGGCTGACACCTCACTCCAATTAGCTCTTGGAGATGTCATTAGTCTAGGGGTTCACATACTTTTTCCACCTGCACTGTGAATGTTTACATGGTGTGTTCAATAAAAACATGGTAACATTTAACTCTTTGTGTGTTATTAGTTAAGCAGACTGTGATTGTCTATTGTTGTGACTTAGATGAAGATCAGATCACATTTTATGACCAATTTGTGCAGAAATCCATATAATTCCAAAGGGTTCACATACTTTTTCTTGCAACTGTTTGTTGAAAGCAGTGAACTCCCCCTATATTAATAGCTCCATGCATTCCCCATGTAATAACAATTCTGCAACATCTGCTCTTACAGCTCTATGTTGTGCCATTCCTTTATTATTTCTACTAGAAGTTATGAATGCATTGCCAGCAGTCTGCAGTAAGGGTACAGAGGGTGGTAACCATGGGGGGGGGGGGTGTCCCTGCACAGTCTGACAATGGCACTGATTGGATTGTGTGAGACTGTGCAGGTACACCCCCCCCCCATGGTTACCACCCTCTGTACCCTTACTGCAGACTGCTAGCAATTATTCATAACTTCTAGTAGAAATAATACAGGAATGGCACAACATAGAGCCGTAAGAATAGAGGCTCCAGAATTGTTATTACATGGGGAATGCATGGAGCTATTAATCTAGGCATGTCAGGAGTGGGAAGAGGTCCTCTTTAAAGGGGTTTTCCAGTGCTTTAATATTAATAGCATATCCTCAGGATAATAGGCCATCGATATCTCATTGGCAGAGCTCTAGGGGAACTGGCTTCATTCACTACAGAAACAGCACAGAACAGCTGATCGGCAGGGGGCAGGGAGTCGGACCCCCACTGATCAGATATTAATGGTCTATCCTGGAGATAGGCCATCAATATTAAAGTACTGGAAGCCCCTCTGGCTATGTCCAGGCAGAGATTTTGGAGCTCTGGTCACTATAATTATATATAAAGAAATACATTTTGGACCAATTTACACCAAAAAAAACTCAGACTGATGCCCATCGATTCCCTTTTATTTGCACTTGGATACAAGTCACTAGAAGAACCCACAATTTTTCTATGAGTCTCTTCGCTTGCTGTTCCTTTTGCGTGCCATGAGATCCCTGCGATCCATCAGCCGCACCTCGGCTCTGCGGAGAGACATGCTCTGCCAATATCTTTTACCTTTAAGGAATTAGCCGCGGAGCAGGAGAGCATCTGACACGACGCTCAGTCCGTCTACTAGGGAAGGAAGAAAAGAAGCCAAGATGGATCATGTATGTGCTGAGACTTCATCCGAAAACTATTAGCCATATGGACCTGGTTACCAGCGAGCCTCCAGTCCAGCGCTGGAGAAGTGTGTGTAACATGCTTACTGAATGACATGCTTCATAATGAACGCTCTACCTGCTGAGTGTTCACTTCACTGCATCACCCCGAGCCGGCGGTGAGGAAGGAATAACATCCATGAGACCGCTGCAGCCACATATTGTTTTATTAAAGGGGAAAAGTCTCCGAAAACCATTACTCACCAAAGTGGTAACAGTCATATGAGCAGGGCAGACATCACATTCTGATGTTCTTATTTAAAGGGATTATCCACCTTCTGACACAGCATTTTATGTATAAAAGAATCTACAAAAAACTTTAATTCTGTCATTCTGTATGTACAATACATTACTTATCCTGTACTGATCCTGAGTTACATCCTGTATTATACCCCAGAGCTGCACTCACTATTCTGCTGGTGCAGTCACTGTGTACATACATTACTTATCCTGTACTGATCCTGAGTTACATCCTGTATTATACTCCAGAGCTGCACTCACTATTCTGCTGGTGCAGTCACTGTGTACATACATTACTTACCCTGTACTGATCCTGAGTTACATCCTGTATTATACCCCAGAGCTGCACTCACTATTCTGCTGGTGCAGTCACTGTGTACATACATTACTTATCCTGTACTGATCCTGAGTTACATCCTGTATTATACTCCAGAGCTGCACTCACTATTCTGCTGGTGCAGTCACTGTGTACATACATTACTTATCCTGTACTGATCCTGAGTTACATCCTGTATTATACTCCAGAGCTGCACTCGCTATTCTGCTGGTGGAGTCACTGTGTACATACATTACTTATCCTGTACTGATCCTGAGTTACATCCTGTATTATACTCCAGAGCTGCACTCACTATGCTGCTGGTGGAGTCACTGTGTCCATACATTACTTATCCTGTACTGCTCCTGGGTTACATCCTGTATTATACTCCGGAGCTGCACTCACTATTCTGCTGGTGCAGTCACTGTGTACATACATTACTTATCCTGTACTGATCCTGAGTTACATCCTGTATTATACCCCAGAGCTGCACTCACTATTCTGCTGGTGCAGTCACTGTGTACATACATTACTTATCCTGTACTGATCCTGAGTTACATCCTGTACTATACTCCAGAGCTGCACTCACTATTCTGCTGGTGCAGTCACTGTGTACATACATTACTTATCCTGTACTGATCCTGAGTTACATCCTGTATTATACCCCAGAGCTGCACTCGCTATTCTGCTGGTGGAGTCACTGTGTACATACATTACTTATCCTGTACTGATCCTGAGTTACATCCTGTATTATACTCCAGAGCTGCACTCACTATTCTGCTGGTGCAGTCACTGTGTACATACATTACTTATCCTGTACTGATCCTGAGTTATATCCTGTATTATAACCCAGAGCTGCACTCACTATTCTGCTGGTGCAGTCACTGTGTACATACATTACATTACTAATCCTGTACTGATCCTGAGTTACATCCTGTATTATACTCCAGAGCTGCACTCACTATTCTGCTGGTGGAGTCCCTGTGTACGTACACTGATGAGTAATGCTGCAGCTCTGCTTGTTCTGTTAGGCTGCAGTCTACAAGCACTAGCTCCACCGATCCAGGTGCAGTGCATGGAGATCTATTAACACTAAAAGATTATAACCACAAGCCGTACACAGGTGAGGAATCTGGGGAAAGAGTATAAAGGGCGTTACCCACTGATATCACATATTCACTATTCATATGATGTCTGATTGCGGGGAACGTGAGCATAAAAACACAGGTCCTCGGGTCCCCTCTGAGAATGGGCGCATTTCCCTTTAAATTTCAAGGCGATTTCTTTTGATTCAACTTCACAAGTCAATCCTCCCTCCTGATCCCCGATATCATCTCTGGCTCCTCCGTCGGTGCTTTTCTCATGAACACGATGTTTCCATTGATCTGTTTTCATTCTTTTGTTGTTTCTGAGCACAAGACGCACAAACCGCGAAGACAGACAGAAATAAACCAAGTGGAAACCTTTGTCTTTTCTGGCACTAAAATCCCAAGGGTGAGCAAAACAACATATTCCAAATATAAATCCCTTAAAACTCTATATTCTCAGTGTCATCTGTTTCTGGGAAAGCTGGGTGACAATCCACACTGCTGCCATAACATCTCCTAGGTTGCACCTTTTCTTGCTCCTGATAGTTAGGCAGCAGCACGTCCCCTACCCCCATATCATCATCTATCTAGACCGTTCACCTAGGTTTTCAAATGTATTTCCTGCTCCCGACACCATTTCTAGGTCCAATAATTTGTGCGGATTGAAGTCAGTAAAAACTCAGTATGCAGTGAGCTCCCCCTAGTGGCGGCAGCTGGTAGCCAAATAATCATTTATCTATATATCTCTATGGGGGTTTTGGAGACCCAATGCCTCACACTCAAGCAGAAGGGTGTATCTATTTTACTCCGGAGTGCTCCTTTAAATTATCAGCAGCACTTCCGTATCCTCTTGCTCACACTTGCACACACCCGTAAGGCATTAGCACCATCACCCCACTTTCCGCCCCACGCAATACAGCCCGAGGGGCCTTGAAGATGGATGCGTCCTTGAGCCATCACTTGGCTTAATGATAACCAGCGTGAGGTGCAGCCTGCGCTGGAGAAGGTCTGGGCACATAGCAGAATGATGTGTTCTTTCTCTGCAGGCTCCCTAGAGCTCGTCTGGGCTTCGAGCACTCTCTCCTGGAAGCCGGAAAACGCGAGCCCGAGCCAAGACAGCTTTTCATAGTTGTCTGCTCGCTCCCTGCCTCCATGTGCGGAGGAAGTGCAGCAATTCCTCATATTGTTCTGCAGTTTTTTTTTCCTGTCTCTGGAGCCACCAAAGTTTTGCTTCTCATTAAGGAAAGGAGAGGCGTGAGCGAATAATGGTTGGAACGCAGGCTCGCCGCAAGCTCCAGCGCCCCAGCCAGCGCTCTACTTGGACCATTGCAAATCATCAAAGCTTTGAAGGTCCGGTGAACTGAAGATGACAAATGAACTGATGTAAGATGCTCGTGTCCCAATCCAGCACGTTGCATCAGATCAGCACGCGGTGGAGGTTACCCATACTGCAATTCACTGACTGTAGCAGAGGTCCTGGAAACAAACAGAGAGTGACAACACAACGTGGAGGAAGCAACGGCCATTCTAGAAGAAGACATGCATCAAGGCCCCATAAAAACCTACTTAAAGGCAATTATTTTTATATTACACCTAAAGTCACCTGAAAGGTAGAGCAATAAAGTTATTTCAATGTTCACCAGGACACCAGGATCGGTAGAGGTAATGCCGAGGCTTTACTGGTAAACCATGACATCATTAGGGACACCCAAGGACTGGCAATAATCACCAGGGATGGCTACAAAGTCAAGGGAACAATGGAGATGACATAGCAAATGGTAATGTGAGATGAAGGCTGAACCACTAGATTACCAGGGACAATAACTGGGGATGGGTCAAATGATCTCCAGAGAATGTCCCCCCACCAAAATGAAGGATGACAGAGAATGATCATCAGGAATGAATCCCAAACAGAAATATCTACAGTGAGGAACAGAAATATATTTGAACACCCTGCGATTTTGCAAGTTCTCCCACTTAGAAATCATGGAGGGGTCTGAAGTTTACATTGTAGGTGTATTCCCCCTCTGAGAGACAGAATTTGAAATAAAAATTCAGGAAATCACATTGTATGATTTTTTAAGAATTTCTTTGTCTTGCACTGTTGAACGGAAGTATTTGAACACCTGAGAAACAGCAAGTATTCAGGCTCTCAAAGACCTGTTACTGTGCCTTTATAAAGTCCACCTCTACTCCACTCATTAATCTAACTTAGTAGCACCTGTCTGAGCTCTTTAAAGACACCTGTCCTCCACACAGTCAGCCAGACGCCAACTACTACCATGGGAAAGACCAAAGAGCTGTCAAAAGACACCAGAGACAAAATTGTGGACCTCCACAAGGCTGGAAAGGGCTACGGGGCAATTGCCAAGCAGCTTGGTGAAAAAAGATCAACTGTTGGAGCAATTGTTGGAAAATGGAAATGGCTAAAGACGACTGTCAGACTCCCTCGGACTGGGGCTCCATGCAAGATCTCACCTCGTTGGGTATCACTGATGATAAGAAAGGTGAGGAATCAGCCCAGAACTACAAGGGAACAGCTGGTCAATGACATGAAGAGAGCTGGGACCACAGTTTCAGAGGTCACTGTTGGTAGAACACTACGCCGTCATGGTTTCAGATCATGCGTTGTACGGAAGGTTCCCCTACTCAAGTCATCACATGTCCAGGCCCGTCTGAAGTTTGCCAATGACCATCTGGATGATCCAGAGGAGCCATGGGAGAAAGTCATATGGTCAGATGAGACCAAAGTAGAACTTTTTGGTCTAAACTTCACTCGTCGTGTTTGGAGGATGTTTTAAGGATGAGTTGCATCCCAAGAACACCATCCCTACTGTGAAGCATGGGGGGGGGGGGGGTAAAATTATGCTCTGGGGGTGCTTTTCTGTGAAAAGGACAGGACGACTGGACTGTATTAAGGAGAGGATGAATGGGGCCATTTATTGTGAGATTTTGAGCAACAACCTCCTTCCCTCAGTCAGAGCATTGAAGATGGGTCGTGGCTGGGTCTTCCAACATGACAACGACCCGAAGCACACAGCCAGGATAACCAAGGAGCGGCTCCGTAAGAAGCATATCAAGGTTCTGGAGTGGCCTAGGCAGTCTCCAGGCCTAAATCCAATAGAACATCTTTGGAGAAAGCTGAAACCCCGTGTTGCTCGCCGACAGCCCCGAAACCTGACAGATGTAGAGGAGATCTGTGTGGAGGAGTGGGCCAAAACCCCTGCTGCAGTGTGTGCAAACCTGGACAAGAACTACAGGAAACGTTTGACCTCTGGATCTGCAAACAAAGGCTTCTGTACCAAATATTAACACAGATTTTCTCAGGTGTCCAAATACTTCTGTTCAGCCGTGCAAGACAAATACATTCTTTAAAAATCATACAATGTGATTTCCTGCTTTTTTTATTTTTATTCTGTCTCTCAGAGTGGGAATGCACCTACAATGTGAATTTCAGACCCCTCCATGATTTCTAAGTGGGAGAACTTGCAAAATGGCAGGGTGTTTCTTACTGTATGGGAGAATGCCAGGGATGACAACAAAACCATAGGACAACCGGGGACAACCAGTAGATTACTGAAGATGGTGGCTAAACCAATGAATCAGACAGGATGTGCAACAGGATGTGACACCTGCCAAAGGCAACTTCAGATTGCTGTAGAACTGGATGCCTCTCCTGCTCCAGTACTGGTTCATGTCTTCGGCTTCTCCTCTTCACATTGCCATCAGGTTGCCAAAGAAACAGGCGCCGGACGATGACATCAGATGTTGCCACAACGTTGCCGACTGATTGTGTTGTGACCCTGATTTTGACTCCACGTTTATCTAGACCTTGTTTTTGGATATTACTCCTGCTTTTCTGTTTGGATCCTTTCCTGGTACCTGTTGTTCTACTCCTGGCTCTGACTCTGACCCAGTTCCTGACTATGCTACTGCTGCATCTGCGCTACTGCTTTCAATCAGTAACTATTCTTGATATCGCGGCCTGGAAATCTGACCGGGAAAGTCCATACCCCCTTGTAAGGGTTAAGGGTGAAGAACAGAGAGATTTCTTAGACTCCACAATCTAGACTGACCAGTGCCAAACCAATAGTGGCTCGGAGAATCCTCATCTCTGCTGGAATACAAAACAACGGGCAAGTGAGATGAAAACTGAGCCATTGTGGCACCTGAACCTGGACACTACGGGCCACCTGAGGTGCCAGAACTGAAACCGTTGGTATGGGAAAGGTAAATCAGTGGTGAAAAAGGCATAAAAAAGTCTACAAAAAAGTCATGTTGCTGGGTAAACAGAAAACTGTGGGATTTCATTGAATAAAAATAATTTTCTGTAACTTTAATTATAACTCGCTATAAACCAATTTATTCAAAACAATATATTTTACTTGAACGTCTGAGGTTTTGTTCTCTACAGAATGACTCCCTATAGGAAATATACATAGTATCTGGAACATCATCACAAAATAATCTTGTAGGTGAATAAAGCATTTCTGGCAACACATGATCCACTTGATCACCAGGGATCAAAGACAGAATAACTGGGCCACAGTGTACGAATACGTCATTGCTAGGTCCTGTGGATGTATACTATGCCACTAGGCAATTATGGACTACAATGAATGTATATTACACCACTAGGCTACCAGGGATGTACTTTACAAAACTAGGCCACCATGGATGTATACTATTCAATTAGGCCACCATGGATTTATACTTTAGCACTATATCCTACTTTGATAGACCACCGTGGATTTATACTACACCACTAGGTCACTAAGGATGTATACTACACCACTACCTGCCACCACAGATGACCACCATAGCTATATACTATTTTGGTGGCCACCATGGATTGTTATCATCTCTGAGCCCCCATGGATATATACAATATTCTAAGCAACCACAGATAGAATCTAAACTACCTTAACATATATTACACCACTGGGCAACTCATATATAATCTATACACAGGGGCGTAAATACCATAGCGACAGACCATGCGACTGCTATGGGGCCCAAAGCAAGAGTGGGCCCAGTCTTAGTTGGAATTATCTCACTTGGTCAGGACTCTACCCTCTAAAGGAACAACTTTTAGTAAATGAAGCAGTGGAAAAAAGGTCCCAAAGGTCATTGAAAGGGTTTAGGCAGAAACCCTCCTGTCCTTTGTAGGAGGCCTTACTTCTCTATGTACGCCACTGCTACTACACCACTAGGTCACAATAAACCACTGGGCCACCATGGATGTTTCTGCACCCTAAGCTACTATGGACATATTCTCTACCACTATCAATAATGTTCCTGGATCACCAAGTGCATAACCTGGAGGTTCAAGACCAGATGCTGGCTCATGTGGTCACCAGAACCTGAAACTTTCCCACTGAATCCAGAAATTCCAGAAACCTCTGCATTTGCCGTAGGGGTTTGGATCATATTGGATGGTGTGATAAGCATCTGAACATCATCCTACTGGGTCAACACTCAGGTCACCAGGAACTAGACAATCCCAAATCATTGTCCCTGCAGGACTCCTATCAGAGCAAGAAACGAGCAAAGATCTCCTTTAGGGCACTTTCAGTAGCTGCTTGACACCACCACACTCATAACCAGTGTCCAAAGAAGGTCTTGGTGCCCCCACACCCATTTTCATGACAGTTTTTCAGTCTATGGATGTGAAGAATGAACGTAATCATTGACTGACAAGAAGCTGTTACATAAAACCAGAAACCTCCTACGTGGATTTTATTAGTAGCTCTGCTATTTGGGGATTTATCAGCCTATGGTCATGGAGGGCGAGGAGAGGCGAGACTTCTCCTCCATCCATTGTGCTCACATGTGTGCAGTATGATTCCAGCTCCGAGGCTGGGTGGTGACAGCGCCTAATAATTCTTCTGAAAGAAACAAAAACAAAAAACCCCTTAGCAATCCTACAATGTGAGTTCATGTAAAAGAAAAAAAAAAAGAAAAGAAAAACCCAACGTGTCCCAGAAAGGCCACAAAACCTCAACAGGCGTCATTCCACTGAAATTCTCCATCGCTGGAGGATCGGGAAACCTCACGTCACAAATGTCAACCTATTGGCACAGCGAGAGGGGAGCTGGGATTCATTAGAGCAGACAATGTCTATGGAAAATGTACCCTGCTTAAAAATAGCCATGGCTGGGAGCATGGGAAAGACGCAGCAGAACAGCGCCACCTATCGCTAAGTTGTCATGAAATGAAACGCAGCAAGATTTTAGGCGCCTGTTCCATATTCATATGGCAGGGAAAGGGTTAAAAATGTATCCCACCTTTCTCATTATAAATAAAGTTACAGTTGTCAGGGACAAAATATACTCAAGAACCCCCCAAGAAACCCAATGGCGTGCAAACGGGTCTGCTTTATAGGCTCCGCCTATTTGTCGGTTCCATTGCTCCAGTCCTCCATAAGGCCAGAGAGGGCGACAAAGAGCCAGAGACAATGCTCCTCCCACTCTGAAGAGAGGATTAGATCTCTGCTCCGTCCTGAGGCACGATGGGAGTGATATTCAGGACGAAACACAGATTTTGCATAATCCTTTTTGTGGTAAATTTCCACACCATTTATCTTGTTTACTGTCTCATTGATGAGCATGTCAGGTTCGGACGGAGTTGTCCTTTAAGTTTCGGCTGGAGGACTCCTTTCTTTGGGCTCTGGATTATTTCAGCTATTTTTTGCCATGTTACGAAATAAACCTCATCGTCTCGAGTAAAGATCACGTCGTCATCTGTAGAAGGCCTGCCTGACTCCAGTGGGGTGGGAGAGGAGGACGTCCTGGTATTCCCCAGTTACTGACGTTATGTGGGGTCTCCGCCTGGAGTAAAGCTTCATTCCAAAGATCCCACAGAAACAGATGTTTACTGTTCATAGTTGCACAATGGTGACATTAACCCTATTGTTACAGAGCGTACATTTACCAACAGCCTGACGGGCATAATGTATGTACCGCTGCGGACGACCATGAGGCTCACATGGGACCCAGCCCGGGATGGTCTCATTAGGACTTCGCGAGGGTGGGAGGATGGAGTCCTGGGATGCGGACAGTGGGGTAAACATATACCAGGCCCTTCGGTCCAGGGTGGGAACTGGGAGGGGGAAGTCCAGGTTGATCTCTGCCATGGGGGCCCCGTGTCTTTTTTGTAGACCACTAAGGGACCCAATGTAGCACTATTTTAGACATGTCTAGCAGAAACATGTGATTTATAAAATAAAAAAAAGATGATTTTAGTGAATTTAGATTTATTGGAATTTGCTAAAAATTCTTCACATCCGCGCACAATTAATTCTACTGTGTGTATATGACGGTTAGCACTGGCACACTGATAATTTATAGCTTTCAGTTTGGGGGTCTAGCTGCTGGTCAGTCGGTGACCTGGCATACTGGAAGACCCCGTGACCAGGCCCGGGGGGGCTTCATTTCATCCAATCAGGTGCCGCCTCTGAAGAGTCTGTCCATCCTTCCTGATCCCTGTGGGTTCCTGTGTCCTCTCTAAATAGATAATGGCCGACTAACTGCCCATCCATGTCTCTGGACCCAGTGTGTCAGTACAGGAGGCTCTGCAGAGACATGGGCGAAATGTGAGTGAATGTCCAGCGCTGGGGTGTAAAGCTAAATGTCCAGCTATAGCTGCATGTCAAAAAGTTCTGCAACTTTATAATACACTTTGCATTTTTATCATATTAAAGATTTCTGCTTGCAGTCAGTGAATGAAAATATTCTTGTTTACTTCCAGAGGCTGAACTCTGCCTCTGACCTAGTTATATTCATACAGGTCTAGCTTGTAACAGTGTATCAGTGCAGGTAGGGTCCATCCGTTTCTAAGACCCATTCCAGGCAGCAATAATACAGAGGAATATTAGGGTCTATAACCCTCAGACCCCTACAGAACTGAACGTAGATCATTACTGGGAACCTGAATACCTCCATTACCGACTGTACCTCATCTTCTATCCAGGCTAGAAGCCGTATCTCATTATATATCCAATCTAGAAGCTATATCTCATCTTGTATCCAGACTAGAGGCCATATCTCATCTTGTATCCAGACTAGAGGCCATATCTCATCTTGTATCCAGGCTAGAGGCCATATCTCATCTTGTATCCAGGCTAGAGGCCATATCTCATCTTGTATCCAGGCTAGAGGCCATATCTCATCTTGTATCCAGGCTAGAGGCCGTATCTCATCTTGTATCCAGGCTAGAGGCCGTATCTCATCTTGTATCCAGGCTAGAGGCCGTATCTCATCTTGTATCCAGGCTAGAGGCCGTATCTCATCTTGTATCCAGGCTAGAGGCCATATCTCATCTTGTATCCAGGCTAGAGGCCATATCTCATCTTGTATCCAGACTAGAGGCCATATCTCATCTTGCATCCAGGCTAGAGGCTTTATCTCCTCTTGTATCTATGCTATAGGCTGTATCTCATCTTGTATCCAGGCTAGAGGCCGTATCTCATCTTGTATCCAGGCTAGAGGCCGTATCTCATCTAATATCCAGGCTAGAGGCTGTATCTCATTATATATCCAATCTAGAAGCCATATCTCATCTTGTATCCAGGCTAGAGGCCTTATCTCATCTTGTATCCAGGCTAGAGGCCTTATCTCATCTTGCATCCAGGCTAGAGGCCGTATCTCATCTTGTATCCAGGCTAGAGGCTGTATCTCATTATATATCCAATCTAGAAGCCATATCTCATCTTGTATACAGGCTAGAGGCCGTATTTCATCTTGTATCAAGGCTAGAGGCCGTATCTCATCTTGTATCCAGGCTAGAGGCCGTATCTCATCTTGTATCCAGGCTAGAGGCCATATCTCATCTTGTATCCAGGCCGTATCTCATCTTGTATCCAGGCTAGCAGCTGTATCTCATCTTGTATCCAGGCCGTATCTTATCTTGTATCCAGGTTACAGGCCGTATCTCATCTTGTATCCAGGTTACAGGCCATATCTCATCTTGTATCCAGGTTACAGGCCGTATCTCATCTTGTATCCAGGTTACAGGCCGTATCTCATCTTGTATCCAGGCCGTATCTTATCTTTTATCCAGGCCGTATCTCATCTTGTATCCAGGTTACAGGCCGTATCTCATCTTGTATCCGGGCTTCTGCTTTCATCTAATATTATAATCACTTACAGTCACACATAGAAAGCTTCATTCTGACATCACCGTCTTGGTTTGGGATTTTTTCGTCAGTGAGTCTATAACAGTAAGAATTTCCAGGAAATCTTAAAGGGGTTGTCCGGGTTCAGAGACGAACCCGGACATCCCTCCATCTTCACCCCCCCTGACTTGAGCTTTGGAGCAGTTTATGCTCCGATGGTCTCCTTTGCCCTGCGCTAAATCGTGCAGGGCAAAGGCATTTTAAGGAGATCCGGTGACGTACCGGGCTCTCCATTGGGCTGCCAGGAAGCCCGTGACGTCACCGGCACTGATTGGCGGGCTTTAGCGCTGGCCTAGCAGTAAAACGGCTAGGCAGCGCTAAAGCACGCCCATCAGAGCAGGTGACGTCACCGAACGCACTGCCGGGCGGAAACCTCCGCCCGGCAGTCTGTTATTGTAAACAAAAGAGCCCGTGCCCTGCGCGATCTAGCACAGGGCAAGGGAGCGCATCGGAGCATGAGATGCCCCAATGCTAGCCTCAGGTGGACTGCTTGGGTGAAAATATGGGTATGTCCGGGTTCAGCTCTGAACCCGGACAACCCCTTTAAGTAAAGGTGTATTCACATCTGCCTGCTTTCTGGAGATTTATTCTCCTCCAGTTTTCACAAATTTGCAGCACAACAGCCACAACCCTGCCATCTGCATTTAAAGAGGACCCCCGGTATATTCCCTCGATCTGTATGCACTATGCATCGGAGCAATGGGGAGGAGACTACCCTTTTTCTCAGTGGGCGTTCCTTCTCCCTGGCTGTAGCGCTGTCCAATCAAAGCGCAGAGCGTCACAGCCTGGGAGAAGGTGAGGTTTTTTCTCTCCCTTTAATAGGAATTGTAATTCTGAATTCAACCACTAGGTGTCATCAGGATGCTTTGAGGCATTGTGTTGGTGTAAATTAGAACTCGCTTAGTTGCCCATAGCGACCAATCAGATGCCACCTTTCATTTTCCAAGGGAGCTGTGAAAAATGAAAGGTGGAATCTGATTGGTTGCTATGGGCAACTACTGTAAGCCTGTTCTACTTTACACCAGTTTGATAAATGACCCGCTATGAGGTGAGGCCGCTCGCCCTATAGTGGCTCGTCCTCCAGTAGAATTCAGAGCTCTGCCGGGATAGAAAGGGTTGACTGGGAGGCTTTGTCGCTGGAGTCCACCCCGTCACCGTCCATGTAGACAATGAGGGAGCTGAAGGATGTGCTGGGCTATAAAACCCGCACTGGCAGCGACTCTTCTCCTGGGATCCAGCTGTGACATTCTGAGCAGACCCACATTTTGGCTTCCTGAAGAGCATTTTGTGAATCTTCATAAATAATGTGTTTTCTGCTAATCCCACAATGACAGGCGTCCTTTGTTTTGCAATTCCTGCCTGGATCCAGAGCGGGCGGCCAAACCTCAGGGCCGCATCCATTTGCCATGTCCCGAGGCCCATCCAGAGTCACATTGTAAAGCAGATAATGCCTTCGAGGAGCTGCTCCCTTCCTGGCAGATAATTACTTGCAGTGTTCCTCGCTCTATTACTAAGCTCGATGGTAACCCCCTCCCTATAGTGCAGCCTGACACTCCGAATCAAACCATCTGTCAACTATCTGCCTCTCTGAAACCCGGGTGACAACCACTGTGGTCATCATTACCATTTTACAGCTACCAGAAGTTGTCACCCAGCTTTCCCAGACTCCTGAATAGTCAGTCAGTCCAGTTATTCAGTAATACATCCCTCGCTTCATATTGCCACATTCAGTGTCAGACTGGGGTGCCTAGGGCCCACCAGTGGAAATTATTCTAGGGGCCCACCCTACAATATTACTATTTTTCGGGCTCATGCACATGAATATTTGCAGTTTAGCACAGAACGGTTTTGTGCACTGCTCTAGATTAAATTGTTTCTCATGAAGCAGCTCATTGTAGTTGATAACCTAATCTGTAAAGGTCCCTTTAGACAGGGCGACAGAGAAGGAGCTTGTTGGGAAAGAAGCGTTCCTGCCTGACAATTTACATTACGTCCTCCATAAATGTTCATACAAATCTATGTTAAATGCAATTGTTTATGTAATTTGCCTGGCTACCAGCAGGTGGCAGCAACCCATTGGCAGGTACAAGCTACAGTTTAGTGTATCTGAGCTGGAATGGATTATTCCAGCTTGGCTCCCCCTGTGTGGAGAAGTGGGCTAGTCCCACATCCTGGAGTCTGGGTGGAGAAGGCAGTTTAGTCAGTGTACCAGCCACCCCTGTTGGGGAAGGCTTGTGTGATAGCGTTCAGGAGAACCCCTTCTTAGGGAAGACAGCAAGGACCTAGTCTCGGCTGAGACTTGGCCATATTCCCAGTCTGAGCACCTTCAGCTCAGCTGGATGAGAATAGCAGAAACTATAGACCAACTCCAGAGTTCCAGAAAGAAAGCATCCCCTAAGAATCCATCTGTGAGATAAGTTCAGAGACCTAGGAGAAGCCTATTCCTCCTCAGCTAGTCTGTCCCCACACAGCAGAAGGTACCAGATAATTGATGAAGCTAACCCTGCCATAGTTACCAAGCAGACATTTTATCCTGCAAGTACTCATTCCTGCCAATGATTGCCAAAACCTGCTGCGACCAAGAGACCAAAGCTGTATACTGCTTGGACGAAAGTTATGTCAACTAAAGAAACGTTTGAACTTCATCTAAAGGTCTGGACATCATTTATTCTGCCAAGTTCCTCTATTACTCCTACTATCACTACACTCAAATTTTTTGCAAGTGAGCCAGGAGTCCGGACGTACCCAGGTAGGAGACACCGTGATACAACTAACATCAAGCTATAGAGACATTATAGGCCATTACACCACTCTGGCATTCCTAATATGGGACGTGCGTTATAACACCTTGGAAGGGCCCTGGGATAGTACCCTGCGCACGCTGCAATTGGCGTCACAACAAATACAGGATATATTATCCACCTGACCCGGCCACTGCATAAAAGTGGCGCCAGCGAACCCGTTCCTGGTCACTGCACCTGCTCTTTAACGGAGGAGAACGCTGTATTTCCATGCAGTCACCTCCATTGTATGGGGAGCAGTGATCACTACTGCCAATGTTCTTCCCTATACTGACGAGTTGTTTGCCGGCAGCAGATCGTCATCACACAGCACAATCTACTTCCAGAAAAAGATAATTTTTATGTGCGCGCAAACGATCGAATTACGGTACCCGATGAATGAGCATTTCATTTGTTCATCAGGTAATCAGCCTACACGGCATCCACCGCAGCCATTACGCCGAAGAGCTACTAAGGCTACTTTCACACTAGCGTTTTTCTTTTCCGGCATAGAGTTCCGTCCTAGGGGCTCAATACCGGAAAAGAACTGATCAGGCATATCCCCATGCATTCTGAATGGAGAGTAATCCGTTCAGGATGCATCAGGATGTCTTCAGTTCAGTCATTTTGATTGATCAGACAAAAGAGAAAACCGTAGCATGCTACGGTTTTATCTCCGGCGAAAAAAACTGAAGACTTGCCTGAATTCCGGATTCAGCATTTTTTTCCATAGGAATGTATTAGTGCCGGACCTGTCCTTCCGGTCTGCGCATGCGCAGACCTTTAAAGATGAGAAAAAAATAAATACCTGATCCGTTTTGCCTGATGACACCAGAAAAACGGATCCAGTATTGCAATGCATTTTTCAGACTGATCAGGCATTTTTCAGACTAATCAGGATCCTGATCAGTCAGAAAAAATGACATGCGTTTGCAGGCAGCCAGTTCAGGCAACGGAACTGCCTGTCGGAATCAACGCAAGTGTGAAAGTACCTGAGCAACACGGTAACCTGTGTCACAGTGAACTACATTACACTGTCTATTTATTTTATTTTTTTCCATAATAAAGCATTTTTTAAAAAATCATATTTCCATTTCTGAAAGCCAAATATTTTTTATTTTCCTGCCAATAATCTGGTGTAGGGGCTCCTTTTTTGCAGGAAGAGTTGACATATTTATTGTTGCATTTTTTGGATGCATATGATATTTTTTGGGGCAAGGGGACCTTGTTTTTTTTTTTGTGGCATTCACCTAAGGGGATAGGTCATGTCATTTTTATAGAGCAGGTTGTTACAGACGCAACGATGCCTAATATGTCAATTTTTTTTTTATATCTATTAAAGGGGTTGTCTCATCTCAGACAATGGGGGCATATTTCTAGGATATGCCCCTATTGTCTTATAGGTGCGGGTCCCACCTATGCTGGGACCCACACCTAAATTGAGAACGGGGCTCTCAAAGTGGTGGAGGGCGCGCTGCGCATACGCAGCCGCCCTCCATTTATTTTCTATGGGGCCGCCACATATAGCCGTGCCCTGGCTCGGCTATTTCCGTTGGGCCCATAGAAGTGAATGGGAGGGGTGGCCGGTCATGAGCAGTGCGCTCCCATTCACTTCTATGGGGAGAGCGCTTGGTGGTGGTCGGACCGGAGTCCTCCAGCCACCACCTTGCGGGGCTCCGTAACTGATATAGCTGGGACCCGCATCTATAAGACAAGCCATTTTTCACGCAATGCAGGCCCCAAGC
Organism: Bufo gargarizans; assembly: GCF_014858855.1. Classification (NCBI taxonomy): domain Eukaryota; kingdom Metazoa; phylum Chordata; class Amphibia; order Anura; family Bufonidae; genus Bufo; species Bufo gargarizans. The sequence goes on along the minus strand of NC_058089.1, from coordinate 7,291,340 downwards.
AAGTGCGGATGCGGTGTTATATTCACACATGGTTGCTAAGATGAAAGTCTATTCACTGCATTATTTTCCCTTATAACATGGTTGTGGTTGTGGCTGTGGTGACGTCACATCACACGGTCCAATCACATGGTCCATCACCGTGGTGATGGACTATGTGACTGGACCATGTGATAAGCTCAGTGAAGTCACCACAGGTCCTTTGGCAGGTCCTGAAGAAAGAACAGGAGACCGGCTTCTACACGATCAATTGGAGGAGGTGAGTTAATTTATTTTTATTTATTTTTAACCCTCAATTGACCTTCTACTAAGCATTCTGTATTAAAGAATGCTATTATTTTCCCCTTATAACCATGTTATAAGGGAAAATAATTACATCTACACAACACCGAACCCAAACCTGAACTTCAGTGAAGAAGTTCGGGTCTGGGTACCACATTCAGTGCAAAACGCATTGCACCCACGCAATAAAAACCTAACAACGGAACGCAATTGCGTACCTACTCGCGCGGGTTTGCCGCAATGCACCCGGGATGCATCCGGTGCCAAAACATGACGCCCGTGTGAACCCAGCCTAATCCTATTCATCTCACTTGCTGGCCCAATCTCAGTGTGAGGGCTTGGACGTTAACCCTTTCCTGACCGCCGACAGCAAATTTGTGTCGGCAGCTGGGCATTTAAACATGGCGCCCACTGGACGCCATGACCGCAGAGTGTCTGCTGTTTTAAAGGGCAGACACCTGGCACTAATGTCCGTGACTGGCAGTAACGCAGGTCGTGCACTTTTAACCCTTTTGATGCCGCGGTTATCCGGGTGTGCTACGGCTCCCCCTGGCAGAGATCGGGGAAGCCGGAGCGTGTCTGCAGCAGCCCCTGTCCTCCTGTGAGATGGTACACAACATTGAGGCGGGAACAACACATCCACGACCATGTGAATCCTGCCTGACTATAAACCCAGTGGTATTTTGCTTTTAAAATTATTAGGGTTAAGACCAGGTGCCGAACATGGTGGATGGATCAAACATGGCCGCTGGATTATTGCAGCAACACTGTCCCTAGCGCATGAGCGCTTGCCACGTCTCTCCCTATGCTCAGCTCACAGGACAATGGTGGAGACCGCGCGGAATGAGGGTTTTATAGGGCTTTGACATTATGGGTGATCTCCCGAGCTTCTTACTTTCACTTGTAGTCGCCATTTTAGTTAAAACTGATTCGTTACCACGAAGTGCGAGGACATTCGGATTCGTGTTGAATATCGTTTTTCCTAAACTTCTTACTGAATTCCACTTCGGATGCTTAGAGTCGCTCAACACTAATTAGAATATCCCTTAAAATTTTTACATTTTACATAGATGTCATTCCATTCCATATGGTGGGGCTGATGAATCACATTACATTGCCTTAGACTGCCCCCTAGTGGTAAAATTCAGAATACCCACAAGCAGATTTGATGCATTTACAGGGGATATGGGCCAGGCTCTTATTTTTATTTTCAGTTCTCAATTCGTTTCGCTCTGATACATTTTACCTGCACTGACACATTGTAGCAAACCATTAGGGCAGGAGAGAAATCTGTAATGATATTGATGTGTCTACTGTCTGCCTCCTAGAGGATGGAACAAGCTTTATACAATTAGGTTAGGATGTTTTTTTTTTTAACCCCTACTTATAAAATAATGTTACCATTCACTGACAGAAGCAGAAATTGGTGAACAATTGAAACACAAAGTATGTTGGGATTAAGCTTCTTTATATATTGATAGCGCACGATTGTGACGGTTGCAGCATTGATTAGCATTAGCTACACAGTCGGTAATTGTAAATAACGTCCTATGACAACTCTTCAGGACCTTCCGAAATTGCAACCAAACGTTTTATGGGGAGCAACATCGCCATCTGCTGGACATAAAGTACAGTGGTAAAAATTTCCAATTACATAGAAATAAAGTGAAATTGTATTAAAAAGTGACACAATAAAGTCAAATTATGACAATGTGACCATATTTCAACACCAGCTATATAAAGGGTATGTTTATTTTTGCAATATTTTTTTAATTGCAAATAGTTCCGACTTAGGCCACTTTCACATCTGCGCTTTGCATTTCAGTTTTGAGATTCGGCAGAGAAGGATCTCAAAACGGGAGCAAAACGCTTCAGTTCGATTTAATACATCAGGATGCATCCGCTCCGTTCAGATGCGGTTGTATTAAATGGAACAAACCGGATCTGGCACTAAAAACAATGTGAGTCAATGGGTTTGTTCCATTTCACAGACTGGACACAAAACCGCAGCTTGCACAAAACGGAACAGACTGGAACGGGATGCATCCTGACAATGCATGGGGACAAAACTGAAGCGTTTTGTTCCGGTTTTGAGATCCTCCGACGGATCTCAAAACCGGGAATACAAAGCGCAGATGTGAAAGTAGGCTTAGGCCCCTTTCACACGGGCGAGTATTCCGCGTGGATGCGATGTGTGAGTTGAACGCATTGCACCCGCACTGAATACCGACCCATTCATTTCTATGAGGCTGTTCACATGAGCGGTGACTTTCACGCATCACTTGTGCGTTGCGCGAAAATCGCAGCATGCTCTATATTCTGCGTTTTTCACGTAACGCGGGTCCCATAGAAATGAATGGGGTTGCATGAAAATCGCATCGCATCCGCAAGCACGTGCGGATGCTGTGCGATTTTCACGCACGGTTGCTAGGAGACGATCGGGATGGAGACCCGATCATTATTATTTTCCCTTATAACATGGTTATAAGGGAAAATAATAGCATTCTGAATACAGAATGCATAGTACAATAGTGCTGGAGGGGTTAAAAAAAAATAAAAATTATTTAACTCACCTTAATCCACTTGTTCGCGTAGCCGGCATCTCTTCTGTCTTCTTTGTTGAACAGGACCTGGGGTGACGTCACTCCGGTCATCACATGTTCCATCACATGACCCATCACCATGGTAAAAGATCATGTGACGGACCATGTGATGACCGGAGTGATGTCATCACAGGTCCTGTTCATGTAATTAATGCTCACCACAGGTCCTGTTCAGCAAAGGAGACAGAAGAGATGCCGGTTACGCGAACAAGTGGACTAAGGTGAGTTAAATAATTTATTATTATTTTTTAACCCCTCCAGCGCTATTGTACTATGTATTCTGTATTCAGAATGCTATTATTTTCCCTTATAACCATGTTATAGGGGAAAATAATACAATCTACAGAACACCGATCCCAAGCCCGAACTTCTGTGAAGAAGTTCAGGTTTGGGTACCAAACATGCGCGATTTTTTTCACGCGAGTGCAAAACGCATTACGATGTTTTGCACTCGCGCAGAAAAATTGCGGGTGTTCCTGTAACGCACCCGCACATTTTCCTGCAACGTCCGTGTGAAAGAGGCCTTAAAAGGGTTGTTCGTTACACAGTGAAGCTCCACCTCCCGGGCACTTTCAAGAGCAGAACCTTGCAGAATAAAATTTCATAATCACACTGCTGCACAAAATGTTTGTTTGTACTGCTGCCCCCCTAGTGCTGTCAGCAGTTTTGCATGGTCAAAAATGCTGACAGATTTCTTTAAAGGGGTTGTCTCATCTAAGACATTGGTGGCATTTTGCTAGGATATGCCACCAACGTCAGATAGGTGCAGGTCCCACCTCTAGGTCCTGCACCTATCTCCAGAATGGGCCCTGCTCCAAAAGTGAAGGAGAGTGCACTGAGCTATATGTCACCAATGTCCTAGATGAGACAACCCCTTTAAAGGAATCCTTTTTGTAGAGCTTTTGTCATCAGGAGTAGTGTGTATATGAAATTTTATTCTGCTAGACCCTGCTTCTGCGAGTGCCCAGGAGGCGGAGCATCACTGTAAAGTGCTTTCTGCATAGAGCTGCTTCACAGCCCCTCCCCTTTGCTCTGAGTGACAGCTGTAGTGGTCTTCTGGTTGGATGATACAGCCACCACTCAGAGCAAAGGGGAGGAGCTGTGAAGTGGCTCAATGCAGACAATGCAGAAAACACTTCACAGTGAAGTGGGAAGTTACATAAGCAAAATCTGCCGGAATAAAACTTCATATCCACACTACTACTATTAACAAAAACTCCACAAAGGTATGTTTCTCCTGCTCTCCCCAGCACCTACCCAGTGCTCAAAACTGTTGGCAGATCCCCTATAAATGTTTTACTCCACTCCCTCAGCTGATATTAGAAGGGAAGGAGGGGGGATGGACTACAAGTGCAGAACACAATAGGGGTCATTTGCTAAGACCAGAGTTTTATGTTGGTCTTTTACTCCCCTTTTGCGCTGGTTTTGCTGCCAGAATATGTGCAAAACTTAACGGGGCGTGCACCCTGTCATTAATTAGGTGCACCAAAATTGCATTGTGTGACATTTTTACACTAAAGGTGTTCAAAAATGACCCCCAATAATTTAGTTTGCAGTCCGACTGTAACCAGGTGATCACATGGACTGGCATAGAAGCTGTAAACTCAAAATGGCAGATTTTCCAGTCAAGGCTACTTGTAAAGTTGTTTCACTTTTTTTTAAATATTTTCTTTAAGATGGGCTGAAGTGATATAAACATGTTTGCAAAAGTATGTGCATCCTCCAAATATTCTGTACGCGTTCCATCCACTTTTTTTGTGGACCCATAGACTTCAACGGGTCAGTGGGATGGAATTTTGCGCCAAAGTATCAGACATGTTCTATCTTTTCACAGAACAGACATATGGATGCAGAAAGTGCATGGATCATCCGTATATCTGTTCTGCAATAAGACAGAACATGTCCTATGCTTGGCCGTAAGATGCGGACCACGGACCCATTACAGTCAATGTGAAAACACAAAAAAACAGATGCAACACGGATGTCATTTTTGTTTTGCGGATCCGCGTTTTGTGGACCGCTAAACACATACAGTGGTGTGCATGAAGCCTAAACTGGAAAATTTCTGTATGAAATTCTAACAATGTCCAGCAGAGGTCGCCAGTGACTAATAGCCCCTGAATAACAGCAAAGGAGATAGGTGGTCATTTAGGGGGAAAGGTCCCATAAATCGTACATATGTCTTGTCCCATCTTGGAGTTTTGACAGAGTAACATCCTGGACACAACCAGACGACACCTGTAACAGCGCATCCCGTCCAGAAACCGCTGTTTATTATTACAACAACGGCGTGGACATTCCTGTACTGAAATAATAACGCATCAGGTTACAAGAATGTCTCTAATGTCAGGAATCTCATTATCTATCATCTATATAATATCTATGTATCTAATTATATAACTTGCATTTGCGGATCTGCAATACACGGGCACCGTTCCGTGTGCATTCCGCATCATGGATGCGGACCCATTCACTTCAATGGATCCGCAAATCCAGAGATGCGGAATGGTGCAGGAACGGAAGCACGGAACGGAACCCTACTGGAAGCGCTTCTGAGTGTTTCCGTGGGGTTTCGTCCCGTACTTCCGTTCCGCAAAAAGATAGAACATGTCCTATCTTTTTGCGGAATGGCCAGATGGCGGACCCATTAAAGTGAATGGGTCCACGATCTGCTGCGGCTGCCCCACGGTGGGTGTTCGTGCATTGCGGCCCGCAGCACGGCCACGGGGTGCACACATTCGTGTGCAAGAGGCCTTACTTGAACTTCGGCTACTTTCTCACTTGCGGCAGGACGGATCCGACATGCTGTTCACCCTGTCTGATCCGTCCTTCCACTATTTCGCCAGTGCCGCCGGATCGCTGTTCCCGTCCCCATTGACTATAATGGGGACGGGGGCGGAGCTCCGGCGCAGCACAGGCAGTGCACAGCGAAAGGCCACCGGACTAATAGTCCTGCATGTCCGACTTTTTAGTCCGGCGGCCTCTCACCGCGAACTGCTGTACTGATGCCGGAGCTCCGCCCCGTCCCCATTATAGTCAATAAGGACGGAGCTGCGGTCCGGCTGCACGGCGAAATAGCAGAAGGACAGATCCGACAGGGTGAACAGCCTGTCGGATCCGTCCTGCCGCAAGTGTGAAAGTAGCCTTAGCAGTGCAGCTCAGATTGTTTGTTTATGGGATAGATAGATATTAGATAGACAACAGATACCTCCAAAACACCGCACTATTACGGTACTTTCACACTAGCGTTTTTTCTTTTCCGGCATTGAGTTCCGTCCTAGGGGCTCAAATACTGAAAAGAACTGATCAGTTTTATCCCCATGCATTCTGAATGGAGAGCGATCCGTACAGGATGCATCAGGATGGCTTCAGTTCAGTTACTGTACGGTTTTTGGACGGAGAAAATACTGCATTGAAATGCATTAATGCTGGATCCGTCCCCAAGTGTTCTGGAAAAACGGATCCGGTTTTGTGCAGACCTTTAAAAATGTGAAAAAGATAAATACCAGATCTGTTTTTCCGGATGACAACTGGAGAGACGGTCCCAGTATTGCAATGCATTTGTGTGACGGATCCGCATCCGGATCCGCCTACAAATGTTATCCGATTGCATACAGATTGCCGGATCACTCTGCCGCAAGTGTGAAAGTGCCCCTATATGAAATGTAAAACACTAATCATCTCTGTTAGGGCTCATGCACACAAACGTATTTTCTTTCCATGTCCGTTCCATTTTTTTGCGGACCGTATGAGGAACCATTCATTTCAATGGGTCAGCAAAAAAAACGGAAGTTACTCCACGTGCATTCCGTTTACGTATGTCCGTATTTCCGTTCCGCAAAAAAAAACAGAACATGTCCCATTATTGTCCTTATTATGGACAAGGATAGGACTGTTCTATTAGGGGCCGGCTGTTCCATTCCGCAATATATTGAATGCACACGGACGTCTTTCGCATTTTTTGCGGACCGCAAAATACATATGGTCGTGTGCATGAGCCCTTATAATGTATTAAAATCAGAAGGTGAAATGAGACCCACACAGATCCAGGGACCGTATCCGGGGGTCTCATCATATACAATGGTGGGAGGCAATGAGCGCACACAGGAGCCAGTTATAAATGTAACGAGAAGAAGCGACTGCGGTTTCAGGAGCCATTGTGGTCGGTGTTATCTTGGTTATATCTTCCGGGTTTATTTGCTCATTTAGATTTCTGTGATTTTAATACATTATATTGCAGATGATTATTATGTGGAGGTTTTGGTTCTCTATATATTTGTGACACGGCGCTGTTATAATTGACAGTACATTGAGGCTTGAGAGATGAAGCCTGGTCCGGGAAGGGGTAGCCATAGCGGCTGCGTGTTTGCGCTTACACAAAGCAGACACCTGGGGCGAATGTCTACAATTGGCGATAACACCGATCGCAGACATATAAACCTTAAGGCCTTGTCTGTATTTCTGTGTCAGTGACACGTACGTGAAAAAAAAAGTACGTGTTTCATCCATTAAGATGTCCGTGAAGGATCCGTGGTTGGTCCGTACATCCGTAATTCACTGATGTTGCTAAGCTCAAAATTAATTTCCAAAGTATCTCTCAATCATTCTTCAGTGAAAAACGGACGCACCACAGATCCCGACTTTCGCGGACCCGTAGACTTCTATGGGCATGCTTGGTCCGCATCACGCGTCAAAGTAGTGACCCTCGGTCAGTAAAAAAAATACTGAAACGTGAACAGACACTTTTAAATCAATGGGTACGTGTGCTGTCCGTGGAAAATGCGGACAGCACACGTTAGTGAAAAACAGAAATATGAACGAGGCCTTAGATGCTGTGGTCAAGTGAGACCATGGCTTCTGAGGGCTGAAAAACAGCTAGGCTAGGTCTACACAACGACATTTGTTGCACAACATTTTGTTGCACCAATGTCGCGCGACAATTTTTATAATGGCAGTCTATGGTGTCGCACTGCAACATGCGACATGCTGCGACGCAACAGTCGCAGAAAATCCATTTGAGATGGATTTTTCTGCGACTGTCGCGTCGCAGTCGCAGCATGTCGCATGTTGCAGTGCGACACCATAGACTGCCATTATAAAAATTGCTGCGCGGCATTGGTGCAACAAAATGTTGCACGACAAATGTTGCAGTATAGTTGTGCCCTATCTGTCGTGCGACTTATTGTCGCGCGACAAATGTCGTCGTGTAGACCTAGCCTAATTGCTGCGCTTCCGGGCCTGGAACGGCTCCCCCGCGCGGCAATCAGGGAAGCTGTTCATTTGCTGTGAAAGGCCAGAGCCTGCTGGAGGCTCCGATGCCTTTCACTGATATATTCCAATGTAACCTGCAGATGGAAGCACTGCTAATAGAAAAGGCAAAAAATAAAATATAAAATATAAAAATCTCTTTTCCCTAAAATTAAGATAAAAGTGTTTTGCGGATCCGCGGATCTGCAAAACACTTACGGACATGTGAATGGACCCTAAGACGATATAAATGTGGTATCGCTGTAATCGTACTGACCCGGGAAATGAACGGCACACGTTAGTTTTACCGCAAAGGGAACGGCGTAAAAACAAAACCCATTAAACTTTGGTGGAATTATGTTTTTCTTTTCCAATTTCACCCCATTTGTGGAGTTTTTTTTTTTTCCAGCTTCCAGTGGAGACAGTGACCAGACAAAATAACAAGGGGGACAAGGAGCTGACAAAGTAAACCCAGTGAAATATGTCTCAGCAGTACAGCATGCACCCAGTTAAATGTCGCACAGAAACCTGTCCCAGGTGCTCCCTTAATTTTTGTAAATAAGTTTCCCCTCCGGTCTGAACCCCTTAAACCTCACAAGGACTGCGACATTTCAGGACAACTGACTGCGCAGACAACCACCCCCCAGCAACAAAATCCCTGGCGCTGCGTTTTGACGACTGGCTGTCAGTCAGGGCTTGGCCGCCAGGTGGCAGTGCAGCGCCCTCCCCCTGTAGTCCCTGCTGCTGTGGACATTGTATCAGTCAGAAAAGTTTGCTCAGAGCAGCTGCTGGCAGCTTCCAAGTAGGATCCCTGACTGCAAGAGGCGCAGAGAAGGCTGAAAAGTCGCTGAGAAACTCAGGTAACCGGGGAAGGAAAGTAGTAGGAGCTACAGGTCCTCTGGAGACCTCCAGCTGCTGCTATAATATGGGGCCAATGGGAGGAGGGATTTAAAGGGACACTTCCTTTTCCAGATCTCATTGTGTCTACAGTCTAGTCTTTGTGCCCTGCACTTATTCCCCATGTGTTCTTTCTCATATGTGTCTGATCCAAGCAGGGACACAGGGCACAGATCAGCATGTTCCCAGCACTGGCAGTGGACACGTCTGCAATAGCTGCTGGAGCGGAATCAAATCTGTGCACTGCCATGGATCTCGTGTACTTTACCCCTGTGGACACTGCATACACACTGCTGGGGGGCTGCTTAATTAGACCTGAGTCCTATGGGATGCTTGTTTGAGCTGGAGCTGGCCTGACAGAGCAACTTACAATTGCAGCAGAGCTGAGTTTGTCATTTAGCTCAGCGCAGAGTACTGATGTGTTTTGTGTCAGATGGCTTTTAACCACTTAATTTCCATGACAAAATGAGCCGGGAACAGGTCCATGAAGGATTTGAGTTTGGTCCGTTTGTCCGACGGCATGTGTCGCGTCCGTAGTTTTCACGGATCCATAGACTGTAATGTGCGTGAGGGATCCGTAATCATGGAGAAAAAAAATAGGGCGTGCTCCCATGGGGTCACCACTGACCCTGTCAGGACACACATTAAAGTCAATGGATACATGTAAATGGGACTGAGCTGCACCTAGGCCATGTGACCAATTAAACTCACCTGAGTACTGCGGCTCCTTAAATCGACTGATGGGTTGGGGTCCTGGGTGTCGGACCCCGCCGATCTGATATTGATGACCTGTCCTGAGGATAGGCCATCAATATTAAAATCTCCAGCACTCCCTTTAAATCAACCTGAAGGTCTAATTTCAGGCTTTAAAGGGTTACTATGCCCAGTCTGATACATTGTATCTGTGTATTTACATATTATAGGTGTGTATAAATCTACTTGGTTATCTAGGTGCAGCAGAGCCGAATTAGTCATCTAATCCTCTGCAGGAATCCATGATGTAGGTGAATGGAACTGTTTTTCAGAAATGACTGCCTGGTGAGAATATACCCTAAAGGGGGTTTCCACCCTGACACTGCAGTGACCCCCTCCGCAGATGAGGCGACTCCTTGAACTATGATTAGCAACTGGGGAAACCCCACGACCACTCAATGTCTTGTGAAAGGTTTGGTGGATGATGTCACAAAGAGGTTCTGCTTCTAGATCCTGTTCAGGAACCTTCAGCAGTCCAGCTTCTGTGAAACTACAACTCCCAGCATGCACACTTGCTCAGCTGTTCTTGTAACTCCAAAAGAAGTAAAAGAAAGATTCTGGGAGTTGTAGTTTCAGAACAGCAGCAGTGTCAGAGGTCGCTGATCCCTGTTCTAGAAGATCATGTTCAGGAAGTGCCAGATTATCAGACTTTGGCCTCATACACACGACTGTTGTTTGGGTCCGCATCCGAGCCGCAGTTTTGGCGGCTCGAATGTGGACCTATTCACTTCAATGGGGCCGCAAAAGATGCGGACAGCACTCCGTTCCGCGGCCCCGTTACAAAAATACAACATGTCCTATTCTTGTCCGTGCTTTGCGGACAAGAATAGGCATTTATATTGCCGGCGCCCCTTCCGTTCCGCAAATTGCGGAAGGCAACACAGGCGTCTTTCGTTTTTTTGCAGACCGCAAAAAAACGTCACGGTCGTGTGCATGAGGCCTTCCTGGATGATCAGATGCCGGCTGCTTCTCTTTCTGTGCAGTCTTCCGTCTTGTAAAATTCCTGAATTTCTGTAGCCTTATCGTGGTTTGCTCCCAGGTGCTGGCTGCTAGGCTGAAGGGGAGATTCAGCTACTTTTGAGATGACTGTCAAATTCTGGATTAAAGGAATTTTATGCAATAGTACTGAATCCTATTATTTTTATTTTATTTACGGTCCATTGTTAGCATTCTGGGTTAGATCGGTCGGTGGATCTGTGATTTATGCTGTTTAGTTTTTTCTGTGATAATCCAGAATATTTGATAATCCGGCACCTCTCGGGTCCTGTTGATCTGTGTAGATATTTGGGGGGAGGAGGACGTTCTGCAGCACGCTGTTAGTTTAGTAAATAGCTCCAGGCTTTATCTTGTGATGCTCCTAGGGTAGCGATTTTCGGAATCGCAGCAGATTCCTGGCCGCTCCCAGCTATGTCCTCAGGACTCATCCAGAGAGGGCCAGGTCATACAGGGAAAGTACAGGACCCCTCCATTCTGTAGAATTATTTTAATCCAGCTTCCAATAATCCAGAATATCTGATAATCCAGCCGTGGAACACTTTTTTTGTGCTCCTGTTTTATTTGGGCACTTTTTTTTCTATGGCCATTTGATAATCCGGCACCTATCGGGTAACGTGACCGATGACTGATGATCTTGCGGTGCAGCATTGGGGTGATGCTGCACACACTGAACTATGGAGTCCAGAATAATCCAGCACAGGACGGTTCCTTTTGTATTTCTCTATCGCTGTCTGTTAACCCATCGTATCTGATAATCCAGAAGCTGTGCCGCCCTTTGGTTGGGCACCATGGGATACATTTATGGGGGCACTCTGACTCTATTCATGCTGGGCCAGAGGAGGATTTCTATGGTGGTTGCACGCTCTCTCCCTGTAACACAAAATAGAAAGATTAGATTGTGAGCTCCTGGGGACAGTGATTGCAGTCAATGTACAGCGCTGCTACTATAAATACATTTACAGCAGAACCAGATAAAGCTGCTTAAGTGCGCCCCCATTCTCACACCAGGTCACTTCTGGTAGGACAAGTGTGGCCCTGACCTACATTATCCTGTATTCTATAAAGTCAGATGTTGCCGTAGGTGCAGGTTGTCCCGGCGACCTTGGGTTATTAGTGAGTTGCCCCCCCCCCTCGTTTACCTGAGCTGGGGAAGCCCCGCCTTTTACCTGCGTCCTGGGACGCGGTGTCCGGTTACACCCCCAGCAGCTGCTGCTTGTTTCTACGAGGGTGGACTTCTTTCTCTTTCATTCCTTGAAGTCACAGGAGGATCTGCAATCACAGTCTTCCAGTCACGTGCCTAGAGGGCGAGCATCAGACGCTGGTATGTTCCGTAAATCGATAGCCCCCCATGTCGCTAAAAGCTTAATTCCAGCATATCCGTTCCTAGAAAAGCTTTGTGGCCACCCGTACAGCCCCCTTGGGGGTCATTTACTAACCATGTAAGAACTGTTGTGCAAAAGTCACACATTTTTGCGACTTTACGCAAGAGAACTGGCGCAAGTCATAACTGAAACCTACACCAGCCAGATGAACGTCGTCGCGTCCGGCCGACCATCTAATGCAGGGATCAGCAACCTTCGTTACTCCAGCTGCTGGGAAACTACAACTCCCAGCATGCAAACATGCTCTGCTGTTCTTCCTCCTATAAAAGTGAGTGAAGCATGCTGGGAGTTGTAGTTTCAGAACACCTGGAGTGCCGGAGGTTGCTGATCACTGGTTTAATGTATACGGCGTGGTCCTGAGCAGATGGCAGGAGAGATGAGGATCGGGCTGTTGGATTTCAACATGTCTGATCCCTTTGTTCAGAGAGGAGATAGAGGAGTATGGCAGCGGCTTCTTCCCCCTTATTATTTAGAACACATGCATGCTCAGCTCGGCGTACACGTATATGGAGTAGTCAGGAAAAACAGTTGTCGGCTGGATGAATCGACAGCTGTGTAAAGTGTATGGCCGCCTTCATGAGGGCAAATAGTCACCCAAGGCAACTGACTGGGTCCAAATCTAGCATGGAGCCCCAGCCTAATACACAGTGTTGTCACCAGGCTCTAGTAAACCAACTGCTCCAAGCTGACGGTTAAAAATTAACTTGTAATAAAATAAACTAATCAGCCATTTTAATAGGAAGCCGAGCGCCATGACCCTTAGTGCAGGGCATAGACTTTAGACCTAACCAATCATTTTATTTTCCTGTCAAACAGGTTCCGTATCAATAAAGTTTATTGAAGAAGGCCCTGTGTGTATTCAGACTGCCCTTGTTGCCCATGGCAACCAGCCAAGTTCAGGTTTTGTTTTCTAAGCTGCTAAGGAAAACTGAACGCTGATCGGTTGCTATGGGCGACAAGATCATATGGTTGAGGCCCAGTATAGTAGAACGTGTTTGCTTCATCAATAAACTTTATTAACACAGGCCCAATCGTCAATTTTTACATCCCATTTTCTTTTGTGAGCTCTGACAATTCAGACGTCTACTTGAAGACCGCACAAAAGAAAATGGGACATAAAATCTACTATTGTCCTATTGTTGCTGGAGTAAAGGATTGCATTATAAATGTATGGCTCGGACACACGCAGAACTGTTTTCTTTGCTTCGTCTTTGGGGTTCTCTAGGGCTAGTGACGAGGGTCTGACCTCCTGGATGACCCCCCCCCCCCCCAATAATGACACAAAGAAGTGGCACTCCTGCGAGCACTGTGTCCCCTTCATAGGCACATCCGCCCTAATGAGGGGGACCCCTTCATGGTGTGGATCAGCGGGGGTCCTGGAGGTCTGACCCCCACCAGTGAAACATTCATCCCCTATTCCAAGGCGTTTCCTGGAAACGTCAGTAATATTGAGCAATCATTATTATTATGAAACGTTATCAGGAGGATTTTTCTGGGAAATCTTCCTGCGTGGAAAGTCCCTCAGTCATGAGTCTTCATAAAACACACATGATTTAGGGGTTTTCTGGGGTTTACATTAACGGCCTCTCCACTCATCGATCAGCAGAATGGGGTGAATGGTGCCAGACCCAGCCGCATGTCTACCAAAGTCACTGCGTGGGGTGCTGAGATGAGGGGGGCCCTCCATTTTAATCAGTAGGGTTCCCAGAAGTAGAACCCTAAGGCCTCATGCACACGATCGTAGTTCTGGTCCGCATCCGAGCCGCAGTTTTTGCGGCTCGGATGCGGACCCATTCACTTTAATTGGGCCGCAAAAAATGCGGACAGCACTCCGTGTGCTGTCCGCATCCGTTGCTCCGTTCCGTGGCCCCACAAAAAAAAAATATAGCATGTCCTATTCTTGGCCGTTTTGCGGACAAGAATAGGCATTTCTACAATGGGCCGTCTGTTCAGTTCCGCAAATTGCGGAAGGCACACAGGTGGATTCTGTTTCTTGTGGATCCGCGGTTTGCAGACCGCAAAAAAACTGCACGGTCGTGTGCATGAGGCCTTAATATCACACCTATCAGCCGGACTATCGGCCGGAGGTGTCACATCTCACAAAAGGCCTTTCAAATCCATTCAAGGAACACCTCCAGCCAATAAGTCTTAAAGGGGTATTCCTACCCTAGACATAAATGTCTTCTAGACACAACATGTCCCTGATCACCGTCCCACCTTCTAAGATGGCCGCCACATCCAGGTGACCACGCGTGACCACAGTTCTCCATATTGACTTCCATCAGGTTCACGAAAACAGGGCGCTCTTGGCCGTTTCCATAACTCCCAGGCTTGCTAACATTGAGGGACCCTGATTCTCCACATAAGGGCGAGTCCCACCCCTTTTACAAATCTGTTTCTGGGAAAGCTGGGTGACGAGCAGTGTGACAGAACAGCCCCCACATGGGTTGTCACTCTGCTTTGCCAGATATGCAGAGATCTGGACAGGGATGAGGAGGTGACACTCAGGAGTCTTGGAAAGTTGGGTGACAAGCCTTATGGGTTCAGCTGAGATGTGATGCAGTATTTCTCTTCTCTAGTTCCATTGTTTCCTATGCACATGGTTTTCTCACAATGACATCCTGGCCGCCTCTCTGTGTCACACCTTGGCTTTAGTGGGAGGTTTTTTTTCCTTTTACAGTAAAGACCATGTAGGTGACGTGGGCGTCCTCGAGAGGAAATGGTGGGGACTGTAGTTGTAGCGAACGTTATGACACTCTGTAGCAATATCATGATTTCAGTATATAGCGGTAGTGGGTTTTTAATGGAAATAAAACAGAGGAAGGAAAATGTTCATTCAACTAAGTTACGATATACATTAGTCACATCCAGAGCTGCAATCAAAAACTTCTGCATGCTGCCTGTCAATTGGCACAGAGCTTGCTGTGGTGATTTGCACTATATAAAACCAGTAATCTATTGGAGGAAAAACTGCTCCCTGCATATTGGGAATTTCTATCAACAGACTTGTTAAGTGTTTCCAGCAGAATTATGAATACAGCTCCGGGGTATAATGCAGGCTGTAAATTGGGATCAGTACAGGATAAGTAATGGAATGCATGTACACAGTGATTGCACCAGCAGAATAGTGAGTGCAGCTCTGGAGTATAATACAGGCTGTATAGGATCAGTACAGGATAAGTAATGCTATGCACTGTATAATGCAGAGACTGAGAAATATTTGTTTGGTTATTTAGTGACGCATTGTCTTATTAGGTGTGGCTTCTTCCATGTGACCGTGACAACCTGTGTTACTTGTTGTCTTATGTACTTGGAAAGCTTGTTTGACAGTCATTCCACATAATTATGTAAGAAATGTGAGAATTCCTACATTTCACTTCTATTTCATGAGTGGCTAGAGATAATTCATTATTATTGTAACACAGGGACAGCTTTTATAGGGAGCTTCCACTTTTCACAATCCCGCTGGTTCCCCCTGATGAGCTGATCACAGCGAAGAGAAGCGATCAGCAGGAGGGGAAGTGTTCAATTTTCAGTTATTTTGATAATAAGAGTATACTATGGAATTGTTTTATATGCACTTCCCTAATATGCAAGCATAGGGGCTTCTTCCTCTTTGGTCCACCATGCTTTTACCTTCAACACAGTACTATAGATGGCCAGGCTAGAAACTGTTGACCGCTGTTGAGAACTTGTGACCAAATCTAACTCTACAGTTACAAAGGAATTGCTCTTTAAGCGGTACTATCCCTGGGTAGATACAAGGTTACATCTGGCACAATGATAGGGAAAGTTAGGGAAGAACTAGTGCTGATCTATTGGAATGTGGTTGCTTTCCCCCCTTGCGAACTCTGTGATGGCTTTGGCTGACCCCCTGATCCTGTTTTCCATCCTGTAGAAGGGATAGGAATCTAGATTTATTCCATTAAAAGCTAATGAGGGAGAAGTGATGAAGGTGTGGACAAAAACTTTTACATCAGGTGACTTCTTTAACTTCTTTAATAACACCACTCACTCCAGTTTGGGCATGCCCCTCTGGCATCTGCACTGGGTGCCAGGAAGGGTGCAGATAAGCCACTCTGCCAGTGTGGGCTAGCAAATTTTTGTCCCGGGTGAAGAAAAGCCTAGATGTGTCCAAGCTCCTCAATTCAAGGTCCTGTGAGCTGGAGATGACCAGAACCTGATGGTCTGCAAATCCTGATATTGGGACAAGACTAGTCCCTATGTGCTAAATATGGCACAGAAATAATGATTTGCTACATTGTATCAATGCAGATAAAATCTATCAATCTGTAGAATTGTAGAAAAAGTTCCAGTGCAAACATTTTGGGTTTTCAGCCTCTGGAAATGAATACATATGTCCTGATTGACTGACAGCAAGCAGAGCTCTTATACAAAGATTACAATTTATTTACAAAATAAAATGGAAAACTTCTTTTAACTTGAGCATAGTTCTCAGCCCTGTTGGATACAATGAAGCTTTATTAGTTTCTATGAAGTTCCATGCGGCTTATCTCCAGTAAAAAACTGATCAGAGGGGGCTTCTAGCACCGTGAGCTCCCCACCACCACCAAACAGAACAACCCCTTTATGTGAGGGAATTTGGGCCGGTTCCTCTTTGATTACTTCTGTTTGCTCATTGTGAAGTTGGGTAAATAATTTTGACTTTGCAGTGATCCTAATACCGCCGATGGACAACACCTTTCCTCGCTTATTGGATGTCTTACGGCATTGTGACTGTTGCAGAGCGGGCATGGTGCCAGGCCAGAATACCTCCATGAAGGGTGTGTTACTTCACATCTAAATTTATCTTCAGAATGATAATTATATGTAAACACGTCCTGCCGCAGACTGGCATTGTGTTTACTTCTTAGGCTGATGTGGGGGTGGGAGCTGAAGTGTTAATTCCAAAAAGTTCACTGTCCGAGTAAAACTGAAGATGCAAGTTAGTTTACATGGACTTCGATGTAGTTGAGTTCACTTGGGTATGGTCGTGTAGGAATAGGGATGCTATTTTTTCACTAACTAATATTAAGTAATTGGGTTTTATATTCAGGGGGCATATACAGTCGTGGCCAAAAGTTTTGAGAATGACACAAATATTAGTTTTCACAAAGTTTTGCTGCTAAACTGCTTTTAGATCTTTGTTTCAGTTGTTTCTGTGATGTAGTGAAATATAATTACACGCACTTCATACGTTTCAAAGGCTTTTATCGACAATTACATGACATTTATGCAAAGAGTCAGTATTTGCAGTGCTGGCCCTTCTTTTTCAGGACCTCTGCAATCCGACAGGGCATGCTCTCAATCAACTTCTGGGCCAATTCCTGACTGATAGCAGCCCATTCTTTCATAATCACTTCTTGGAGTTTGTCAGAATTAGTGGGTTTTTGTTTGTCCACCCGCCTCTTGAGGATTGACCACAAGTTCTCAATGGGATTAAGATCTGGGGAGTTTTGAGGCCATGGACCCAAAATGTCAACGTTTTGGTCCCCGAGCCACTTAGTTATCACTTTTGCCTTATGGCACGGTGCTCCATCGTGCTGGAAAATGCAATGTTCTTCACCAAACTGTTGTTGGATTGTTGGAAGAAGTTGCTGATGGAGGGTGTTTTGGTTCCATTCTTTATTCATGGCTGTGTGAGTGAGCCCACTCCCTTGGATGAGAAGCAGCCCCACACATGAATGGTCTCAGGATGCTTTACTGTTGGCATGACACAGGACTGATGGTAGCGCTCACCTTTTCTTCTCCGGACAAGCCTTTTTCCTGATGCCCCAAACAAGCGGAAAGAGGCTTCATCGGAGAATATGACTTTGCCCCAGTCCTCAGCAGTCCATTCACCATATTTTCTGCAGAAGATCAATCTGTCCCTTTTTTGGAGAGAAGTGGCTTCTTTGCTGCCCTTCTTGACACCAGGCCATCTTCCCTCCAGTCTTGGCCTCACTGTGCGTGCAGATGCGCTCACACCTGCCTGCTGCCATTCCTGAGCAAGCTCTGCACTGGTGGCACTCCGATCCCGCAGCTGAATCCACTTTAGGAGACGGTCCTGGCGCTTGCTGGACTTTCCTGGACGCCCTGAAGCCTTCTTAACAAGAATTGAACCTCTTTCCTCGAAGTTCTTGATGATCCTATAAATTGTTGATTGAGGTGTAATCTTAGTAGCCACAATATCCTTGCCTGTGAAGCCATTTTTATGCAACGCAATGATGGCTGCACGCGTTTCTTTGCAGGTCACCATGGTTAACAATGGAAGAACAATGATTTCAAGCATCACCCTCCTTTTAACAGGTCAAGTCTGCCATTTTAACCCAATCAGCCTGACATAATGATCTCCAGCCTTGTGCTCGTCAACATTCTCACCTGAGTTAACAAGACGATTACTGAAATGATCTCAGCAGGTCCTTTACTGACAGCAATGAAATGCAGTGGAAAGTTTTTTTGGGATTAAGTAAATTTTCATGGCAAAGAAGGACTATGCAATTCATCTGATCATCTTCATAACATTCTGGAGTATATGCAAATTGCTATTAAAAAACTTAAGCAGCAACTTTTCCCATTTCCAATATTTTATGTAATTCTCAAAACTTTTGGCCACGGCTGTATATGTATTTTGGGTGTATTGAAGGGTGCAGCCTGTAAAGAGGAGGTTCAGATTGACCTCATCCACAGGGATGGTGTCACCCTGTACATGGCCTCGCTGTCTCCTTAGTTGGAATGGAGTTGAGTCTTTTGTGGCCAACAAAGGTAAAGAAGGGAAAAGAGGGGGGGCTTCATGTCTCAAGGTGGGGGGGTGGAGGGATGGATTAGGGTTGACAAGTGAATTTGCAACATGGCCTAAAATGTGATCAGGTTTTCAGCCTCTGGATATAAACAAGAACCTGCCCATTCACTGACAGCAAGCAGAGATCTTGAAAAATGGTGAGAAATTAAAACAAGTTGGAGAACTTTTTATTATACAATGACATTTGATTTGCAAAAAGAAAAAAAAAAACATGAAAACCCCTTTAAGATAACACACTGATACGATCTTGTGCCTTCCACATGATATGATGATAGTTAAGTAGGATGTACCAGTGTAATATGGGGGGGGGGGGGGACACTATCAAAGTGTTAAATCACATGCAGAACGTGTCATTTTGTCTTCTATTGCGTGTTACTCTTGTCACCATTTGTATCTCTTCCTGAACACTGCAGAACTGTGATTTCCACCCCATAGTTCCCGGGTTCCCCTCCCCCTCTTCTGTATATAAAATGCATTATTTATTGGTGTATTAACGTCTCACTTTTAAGAGATTTTCCATTTCTAAGTTCAATCGCTCCGCAGCCTAATTGTCCATATTACAGCTGGAGTGGACGGGCGCTGTCTCTAGATTTCTGCGGAGCGTCGTCTGCTGATGGGTTTCATAACAAGCCTGAAACTTTTCATTCCGTTATTCTGCTTGGAAGGTGTGAGGGGTCGTATGGAAATGGCCCGTGGTCTCCATCCGGGGCTCTGTGAGGCAGATATGTTCTCTAGACACATATGGAGGATAAAATTCTATCTTTTTGGTGCAAATAGTCTGGAAATCCTGATAATCCGGCATGTTGTAAATGTAGTTCCAAGCTGGATTCATCTAAAGAGAAATCTTACCGTCCTTATAACCATTGCCATAGTGTTATACAGGACGGTAATAGGACAGACGGGGCAGGACAGGGAGCAAAGGAGCGGATCCAGAGGAAATATTCTCCGGGCCCAACCCCCACATCATCAATAAAATCTTAGAGGTTTTGATTTAAAAAATTAGACCCTAGCGGAAATGTATTATCTCCAAAGGAACATACAAATGATTATTTTTTTCTCTTGAACCTTTAAGGCCCACTATGGTATCAAAGCCTGGGGCCACCGGAGGATCCTCTGGTGGTGGGTCAGTCCAATGCTGCGAATGAGGGAAGGGAGGACATGACGCAAAGGAGGGAAGGGAGAACGAGGGGAGCAAAGGAGGGAAGGGAGGACGGGGGGGGAGCAAAGGAGGGAAGGGAGGACGGGGGGGAGCAAAGGAGGGAAGGGAGGACGGGGGGGGGGGAGCCAAGGAGGGAAGGGAGGACGGGGGGGGGGAGCCAAGGAGGGAAGGGAGGACGGGGGGGGGGAGCAAAGGAGGGAAGGGAGGACGGGGGGGGGGAGCAAAGGAGGGAAGGGAGGACGGGGGGGGAGCAAAGGGAGGGAAGGGAGGACGGGACGGAGCAAAGGGAGGGAAGGGAGGACGGGACGGAGCAAAGGGAGGGAAGGGAGGACGGGACGGAGCAAAGGGAGGGAAGGGAGGACGGGGGGGAGCAAAGGGAGGGAAGGGAGGACGGGGGGGAGCAAAGGAAGGGAAGGGAGGACGGGGGGGAGCAAAGGAAGGGAAGGGAGGACGGGACGAGCAAAGGAAGGGAAGGGAGGACGGGACGAGCAAAGGAAGGGAAGGGAGGACGGGGGGGAGCAAAGGAGGGAAGGGAGGACGGGGGGGAGCAAAGGAGGGAAGGGAGGACGGGGGAGCAAAGGAGGGAATGAAAGGAAGGAAGAACTGGGAGCAAAGGAGGGAAACAAAGGAAGGACAGGGAGCAAAGGGAGAAGGATGGAAAATGGAGAAAGGAAGTCCGGGGGTGACATGGTCAGGGGTAACGGAGGAGGCAAACCCTACCAAATTCCTATAATCTTCAGTCTCCAGTCTTTATGGGGATTTTCCTGCTGACGCGGCTCTGATTGCTTCTGGAGGGCTCACTGAAATTTTCCTATGTAGAAATCGAGTTTTAATTTAACTTTCTACAACTTTTTAACACTTCTTGCTTCAATTCTTCATTATTTTCAAGATCTCTACTTGCTACCAATGAATAAGAATAGTCTTGTTTACATTCAGAGGCTGAAAACCTATACAGGCCTAACACTTCACAGCTGAGGTTTTGTCACAATTGTCTCGGTAATGAAAGTCTGTTGTAGTCATTGAATTCTCAGTGTGGGAATCGCTTTCCTTTGCTCGCTTCCCTGCCCCCACTCTGTGAAATGCATGGGAACCAGAGCTCTTGAATTGGGGAGGAGCAGCGAGGGTGGAGATAAAAGGGGCTTAGGGGAGACAATGGCTGTCAGAGGATACAAGTGCTGGGGACTCAGCGGGTAACGTGCAGTCCTTGGACTGGTGCAGACTAAATCTATCACCATTTCTGTGCCCTTCACAGTCGCTGGTACAATGTCCCTCTAGTGTTCTTGACCCTGGGGGTAAATCTGTCCCATTTTTCGTCAGGCCAGTCCCAGTGCCCCCAGTAATCCACCATGTATTCTGTCTGTGGGTCTCTGCAGAAAATGCAGGTGTGTGTGACGGGGGCCGCGCTCACACGGCAAGGTCACGTGACTGGGTGTTTACCTGGAATTTTACCTGAAGGGGAAGTAAACTCAGCCTGACCTCTAAGCAGACGGGTCTGGCACCTCACAGAGATGGAGGCAGCAACAACGGGTCACCAATAAAAATCCACTTTATTTTTGCACTGGAGAATGATCGTAGGGGTTGTAGGGGGTTTGTAGGAGGGGGAAGAGGTGCAAAATTAGTGCAAAGGTTGTATTATAGTGGGACGCTCCATGGCTGGGTGGCACAGGGGTCTATAACGTGTGACTGTGTGCAAATTAAAAGTGGTTTTCTAGTGACTAACAGGTCGGGGGGGGGGGGGGGAGAGTAGCTTTTACCTTAGAAAGAATATAGGGGGTGCAGAGGTAGCGGCTGACACCAGGCCCTCAAGGGGCACAAATACTAGGGATCGACCGATTATCGGATATTCAGACGATATTCATGATTTTCAAAGTTATTGGTATCGGCATCTAACCTTGCCGATAATGCGTCCAGCGCTGCTCGCTTATGAGAAAACATGGCGCTTGGCGCGAGCCACCATGTTCAGTGGCCAGAATCAGTGGAGAAGGATGGAGGGAATCCCTACCTCCTATGACGCAGCGCTGCAGAGCCCAATAAAATGAGCGGGCTCTGAAGCTGCCCGTACCACTGCCACCAATGAATGTCTGACTAATATTAAAGCAGGAGGAGAGACGGGAGCGTTTACCGCTGCGCCGTCTCAGCTAGTGTGCTCGGCGAACGGCAGCAGCGGCCTCCTCCTGAGTGTCCTCCCCAGAGCCAAGCAGCCAGCATAGCAGTTTCATTGGTGGCAGTTCTGATCGGAGCCCCAGCAGTGTAATCCTGCGGTTCCGATCGGTTACCATGGCAGCCAGGACGCTACTGAAGCCCTGGCTTCCATGGTCACCTCCCTGCTGCTGTGTGTACTATGCACGGGGCAGCAGGGACAGTGTAAGATCCTACTCACCCTAAAAGAGCTCTATCAGGGTGAATAGGGAATATCGGTATAAGTTATCGGCTATCGGCCTGAAAGTTCACAGGTTATCGGTTTCGGCTCTAAAAAATCGATATCTGTCGATCCCTAACAAATACATGGGGGTCCTAAAACAGATGTTGCATTAGTATTTAGGAGCTTCAAGTTATGCCTCTAACCTTACTAAATTCTTCAGGGAGATATGGTTGGACTTATCACGCAAGATTGGTGAGACGTGTAGAATCACTGGGGGTGCGACCACGGTGACCCCCCCGCAAGAGTGATGGAGTCTGCATGTCAGTCCACCACTCCATTCACTTCTATGGGGCTGGTGTAGGCAGCACTTTGCCAATCACCTAGAATGAATGAAGCTGATGTGCACACAGAGGACCCCTCGTTCTCATAACTGGTGGGGGTTCCAGAAGTAAGTACCCCAAAATCATCATCACCTATCCTGTGGATTTTTGGGCAAAACTAATACTCTGTGGTATGTCTAATATAGGGAGATACATTGTATCAGTTTTGTCAGACTGTTTACTTTTCTTCTTCTTTTACCTTTTACAGTCTTTTGCTACAATTCTTAAACCTGCCCTAGACAATTGCTTAAATTGCAACGCCTTTATCTCTTGAATTCCCTCTGGCACTTGCAAAAAAGGGACGTGAAACACGTTCAAGGCCTCGTGCACATGGGCATTACCTGGCCGTGCCCATATTGGGGCCTGCAAACAGCGGGTCCACAATATGCGGGCATCGGCCGTGTGCTCACTTGAATAGGTCCACATTCCGGAAGCTGGGGTGTGGAACGGAGGCACGGAAGCGCCATAGAGAAAGTGTTCTATTTTTTTGCGGTGCGGACAGAACACGGACGCTTTCAAGTTGAATGGGTCTGAATCCATCTGCGGAATCTGCATGCGTTGGGGACCACAAATTGCACAGAACGGCTGAGCAGCGGCTGTGTGAATGAGGCCTAAGGTGCAATTATTGGGAATGAACGTTCCTGACAATTTACCCGTCTAAATTATCGAAACAATGCATCTGTATGAGGATGACGGACCACAATAGCAATCCCTCGTTCTCATACTGTGGAGGCGATTGCTGCATGTAAATGCAGCGCGTCGCCTCCATTTAACGAGCAGCCAACTGTCGGGAGGGAAAGCTTCCTTCCCGAAAATCTGCTGCTCATCTACTCGTGCAAATGCTGCTTAGATGTTATGTAAAATGTTCCACCTCCTGTAGGTCCAAAATAACGCACATGCTGTAGACATGGAGCTAATCATAAGATCAGACCTGTCAAAGCAAAATCCCAATAATTGCAGGTTGGAGGAACGGGTCAACTATTTAGAGCAATGAAGATGATGACTCTTACCATTGTGCTGGGGAATATGGCCCTGATGACTCACAGAATATCTTCTCCTGACTTTGCCTTCGTGGCCTTGAATTAGACTTTACTGTACAAAACGCGCCTGCTGTCATCAGATTTGCGCCATTTTGCTTCCTAATAAATTCTTGGTGCCCACTTTTCTTGCAAAAACCTGTGTGCAAATTTGTTGAAAGTTTGAATGTAAACTTTTCAAAAGTTGCATTTTGTACCCCAAACTGACGCATCCATAGATCAATATGGGCCAAGGTGCTTGGCTGCTGCGGGTTTCAGCGGATAGTCCACCCGCCGCGCCAGGTTATTACGTGAATCATTAACGGGACAGTTATGTAATTCACACTTTATGGGCATCAACGTTTATTTGGACATTATGAAATGTGGCGCTTCTCGTGGCGTGACACGTGGTGTAGTAATGCCTATAAAAAAAAAAAAACTGCCAAGACCTGGAGGCATCTGTGTACTAGGTAGATTTCCACGTGTTGCGCAACTACAACTCCCAACATCATCTTATCCACAACTTCAGCCTTTATATAATTGTTATTACAAGATCTTTAAGGGGTTATCACCTGTCTGTGGGCTCTCGTGCATGCTGCTCCATTCATCTCTATGAGAGCGCCGGAGATGGCATGCTTGCCCATCGCTCTATTAACTCCAGGGACTCGGCGACCCCGTCTTTGTTATCGGTTGAGCCCCTGCCAATTTAATACTTCTAATCTATCCTGTGGTGGGGCAACCTCTTTAAACTCTAGTGGCTTGTCCTGTTTTGTGTCTGGCTGGGAGGCAGGTCGCTGCAGCAGAAATCTCCCTCCGTTTGTAAATCTGCAATGACCTCCAGGAAAGCTAAGGTTTGCCCCGTGAAGGGTTCATCTCATTTAGAAACTTTGGGGGTCATTTATCAAGACCAGTGTTTTAGACGCCGGTCTTAATAACCGCTATAGCTGGCGGTGGATCTGCGAAAGTTGTAGAGGCTGCGGCCTCCGCATAACTTCGGCGTATCCAATGCCGGTTTAAATGTAAGACAACTTCCTTGCTGTCCTACATTTAGACCATTTTCTATGCCTAAAAAACGCGCGTAGAAAATAATGAATGAGACGGGCCTGCCCATGCCACTCATGAGCAGGGAAAAGTTGCAGATTGCGGAGCAAATAACCTTTCCGCCGCGCCGCAATCTATGCTAGAAAAGCAGCTAATCTAAAGGTGCTGCAGGGAAATCGAACACTCGTTACAGCGTTTACTGTTCACCATGATCTCAGTGTTCAGGGGCTCCTCCGCACGTCCGATAGAGGGGAGCTCCTTTAAATTAGTCTCTAGCAAACGATGGATGATCTCAAGGGGCGATGGGGATTTTTTTAAATTTTTTATTTTTGTGCCAGACTCCTTGATTTCTGAAGTCAGTCTTAGGCCCAAAAGTAATGGCACATGAAAGTAAGGGCTCCGTGCCCATGCTGCGGACCGCAAATTGCGGTCCGGAATGCACGGGCACCCGCATGCAGATCGCAGACCCGTTCACTTGAATGGGGTCCGCGATCCGTCCGTTCCACAAAAAGATAGAACAAGTTATATCTTTTTTGCGGAACGGAAGCACGGAATGGAACACCACAGAAGCACCCCGTAGTGCTTCTGTGGGGTTCCGTTCCGTGCTTCTGTTCCGTGTTTCTGTTCCGTTCCGCACCGCAGCTCCATATTTGCGTACCCATTCAAGTAGTGCTTCTGTGGGGTTCCGTTCCGTGCTTCTGTTCCGTGTTTCGTTTCCGTTCCGCTCCGCAGCTCCATATTTGCGTACCCATTCAAGTAGTGCTTCTGTTGGGTTCCATTCCGTGCTTCTGTTCCGTGTTTCCGTTCCGCACCGCAGCTCCATATTTGCGTACCCATTCAAGTGAATGGGTCCGCATCCGTGATGCTGAATGCTCACGGCTGGTGACCAGTGTATTGCGGAACCGCCGCATGCGGCCCGCAGCAAGGGCGTGGAGCCCTTACGTTTGTGTGCAAGAGGCCTTATAGACGGTCGCAACCCTTTGAAATCACAGTTGACCGTCACAATAGGACCACCCCTCACAGAACCCCCTGCGTAGTCAGTGGTCTTATGACAGATTTCCATCCTTCCCTTCTCTGTGAGCAAAGAGGAAGTAGCTTCTAAATCTTCATATTAAAAATCATATGATTTTAATTTTTTTTTCCAAAACAGCTCCACCCTTGTCTATGGGCTTTGTCTGGTATTGCAGCCTAACTCCAATTGATTTGAACAGGGCAGATCTGTAATTCCGGACTCTAAGAAGCTGTTTCTGGGGGGGAAAAAAACATTTTCTAATCCCAGATAACCCCTTTCAGCGATGATGGTGATAATTAGCGCCCCCTGTAGGGCGACGTATTAGGCAGAGTTTATTATTTTTTCTACAGATGACACTGGGTGAGTGTTCAATTCCTAACCTAGATGTCATGGGGGGCACGGACCGGGCAGTGGGCCACGCTGCTTCTGCACATTTTCCAGTGACTCAAAGTGAAAAGACGTTTGACATATTTTTGTTTAATTTCCCAACGATCTGTGCAAAGGTTGTGAAATTTGAGAATTTAACCACTGCAGTGTGCGGATAATTGTTTTACAGCTTCTTAAAGGGGTGACCCAAAAGAAGAAAGACATGGCTGCTTTCTTCAAAAGAGCACCCCCCCACCTGTTCACAGGTTGTGTGTGGTATTGCAGCCCATTCCCATTCACTTCAGTGGAGCTGCAATACCAAATACAACCCATGGACAGATGTGGTGCTATTTCTGGCAGAAAGCAGCCATGATTTTCTTCTTCTGGACAACCCCTTTAAGAGGATGAGTATGAATATTGCACTCTCCCCACTCAACCCACATATAGTCTAGATCCCCCCCCCCCCCTTGCCCAATGAGATATCAGCATTTATCTGTCCGCCTCAAATGTCCCATAGCCGTAGAGCAGTAAAAAGTGCAAATGAGGCTGCGGGTAGAGTGTCCCTTTAAAGAGGGCTTATCACCTGACTTATCAGTTTTCTAGTCAATCATTGTATTCCAAATTAAATCATTCTGGAGCTGTTGACTTTGTTCTGCGATGTTCCTGTATCATTCCTACTAGAAATTCATGAGTAACAGTTGGGGGGGGGGGGTTCCCTGTCCCTGTCCCTGTCCCTGTCCCTGCCCCTGCCATACTGTGCATGGACACGCAGACTACTGGTAACATCCATTTGGCTATTCATGCATAAACTTCTAGTAGGAATAATAGAGGAACTGTACAAAATAGATTTAGAAGACTAGATGCTCTAGAATATTTATTACATGGGGAATGCAAGTAATTACTAAAATAGACAGAGGGCACAGGTCTACCTTGCATATAAGTTGGCAGTGCCACCTCTGGTAGCCCTCGTCATACGGGAGTGGCAGAGAAAGGTTGATGCCCATTCTCCTCCATTAACAATGGTAAAACCAGAGGAGCGTCCTTTCTTAGAGGTACTAGAGAGTCAGAGTCTATAAGAGAAAATGACACTTTTCTAATGAAGACCTTGTGTTCTATTCCGTCAGTAGTAAAGTAACCTACTCCAGTGATGCCAGAAATTAAAGTGAAACTCCGCCCAACATTAATGTTGGTGCTATGGTGATAAAATACAGATTTTTATTTTTAATTTTTTTATCAATTTTTATGGCTCTATGTATTTTTGTATTTGGAAACCATCAGCAAGCAGGATGTTGGTAGATTTTATTATGTGTCAATATCTGCTGGCTTCCTAGTTTTTCAAGAAATTTAAAGTGAAGCTCCTGCCGACAGCAACATTGACTATCTACTGAATATAACTTTTTTTTTTAGGAAACCGTCCACAAGCAGGATGTTATGATGTTATTGTCTGTCTATATTTTGGCTCTGCTTTAGTTTTATATGATTGGCTCATTATAGTCAATGGCTGAACAGCCCTCTGGAAAAAGAAAAAAAAAATTCCAGTGGCGCTGAAGGGGCGCAGAGCTTTCCAAGAGCCGCTGCCATTGTATTCCAGTGACTAGCATGGGTTTTCCACCGATATCCTAGTACTATGCCAACACTATCTTTACTGATCTGAACCCGTTATCACCTTAAAGGGATGTATAGGATTAGAGAAAGCTGGCTGCTTTCTTTCAGAAATGGTGCGACACCTGTCCACAGGTGTTGTCTAATATTGCAGCTACTGTGGAGTGAATGAGACTGAGCTATAATGCCACACATCACTTAAAATATCCTTTTAAAGGGCAGCTATCATCCCGATCGACCCTATTAAACCAGGCATACTACCTGGTAGGGTGGATTCTGCTGAATAAAATGATACCTGCCTTGTGAAAATCGGTTGTTGCGTTCCTTAGAAAAGACCCTTTATTCTTTGGCGGATGAGGGCTCCAGTGCGCCTAGGGGGGAGGTCACCACTGGAAAGCTAAGGGTCTAGGCTCCGCCCCTCAGTGTGTAAAGAATAAAAACCTTTTTTCTTGGGAATGCCACATCCGATTTTCACAAGACAGGTATCATTTTAATCGGCAGAATCGACCCTAACAAGCAGAACGACTGGTTTAATGGGGTTGATGCTGTCGACAAGTGCCCTTTTAAGTCTTTTTATATATACCACCAGTAAAATGAATTCTGCACTTATATGGGTTTATCGCTACATATAGGGCAGATTTTCCATTCTGGAGTTTGGGAAAGTTGGGTGACACTGTCTGTGAGCTGCATGTATGGCTCTAATGTGCATATGGGCTTGGAGCAGTCACAGTTCTCTTCCCCGCCATGAAACGCGTCGTGGTCTGGGGCCACAATGCTCGGTCTGTTTACACGTTGGCCTCGTTTCCCCCCCTCTCTGCTCAGGATCCCCGGTCTCGACGCCTTTCCCACAGCGCTCTCCATACACAGATGCAGCAGTCACATTGGCACTCGCTGTCTGACCATGTGTTTTCTATGGAAGATGGTAAATATTTATCTGAATGCTAATAACCAGCTGCCACCATCTCGAGCTGTCAGTCCGCTGGCAGCAGTCATTTAAAGTGACAGTGACACTAATAATAATAAATATTCAGAATGAATCTTTTAATAATAATAACAAAAAATTATATTAAAAAGAGTTTTTTTGGAGGGACGTGAGTGCTGAGACAAATATAGACATTAGTTTTAGGTACACCTCCCATCCCCAGCGCATGAATCCCCATTACTTATGCAAAATATAATCGGGTGGTATAATCATTGGACTACGTCCCCCATCACTGTGCAAACCTGAGACGGGGTCTATGGACTGCCTCTATGGGGGGTCTGCTCAGGCCCATTAGATTCATATATTCCCTACAGTCCTGATTTTGATGGGACTATCCCTTGACTAGGCTGAAAGGGGACAGGTTTATGTGAAGTCACCCCAACAGTGACCATTTTGAGGGTGTTTCTGTGGCGGAGCTTAAATATCTGTGGTCGTCCCACCTGGGGCATTTATGGCATATCACTAGGATATACCATAAATGTCAGATAGGTGCGGGTGCTCCTGAAGTTAAAGGGGTATTCCCATCTGAGACAATGGCGGCATTTTGCTAGGATATGTCCCCATTGTCTGATAGGTGCGGGTTCCGCCGCTGGGACCCTCACCGATGTCGAGAATGGAGTGGGGAAAGTGGTGGCTTGTGGACCTCGGGTTTCCCCAGATTCGGCCACCCCATAGAAGTGAATGGGAGTGCACCACGTATGCACAGCCACTGTTCCTATTAATTTCTATGGGGCCGACGAAAATGGGCGAACCAGCGCTCGGCTATTTTCGGCAGCCCCATAGAAATTAATGGAAGGCAGTTGCGCATGCACAGTGCGCCTCCGGTACTTTGCCGACTGCGTTTAAGATATATAGGTGGGGGACCTGCACCTATCGGACAATGGGGGCATATCCCAATTGTCTGACATGGGAATACCCCTTTAAGGGGACCACACTGTGCATGCACAGCGTCCTCTCCATTCACTGCTATGGGATCGCCAAGAGAAAGTGATCAGCTGTTTTCAGAAGTCCCCTAGCAGTGGATGGGAAGCTCGCTGTGCATAGTGGTGAATGGAGGGTTACTGCGCATGCGCAGTTTGTTTTCACTTTGGGGCCCCATGTTCTGGAGATGGGTGCAGGTCCCAATTCTGGGACCCACTTCTATCTGACATTTATGGCAAATCCTAGTGATAGGATTAGGTGATGTGGGTTCCGATGCAGGTTTTTTTCTGTAGCGTGCGGATGAGATTTTGTAACTGCCGCTGCTGTATCAGATTTACCATTCTGGAGTCTGGAAAAGCTGGGTGTCGAGCCTCA
This sequence comes from Bufo gargarizans, assembly GCF_014858855.1. Lineage (NCBI taxonomy): Eukaryota > Metazoa > Chordata > Amphibia > Anura > Bufonidae > Bufo > Bufo gargarizans. Next base: position 7,261,186 of record NC_058089.1, on the reverse strand, counting down.
TAGAGCAGTAAGGACGTGCGCGGCAGATCTGCTGAATTCCATCCCTTCTGTCTGATTTATAGGCATTAGCTGCCTGCAGACTCGAGCTGTGTTTTTGGACATTTTTGCAAATATTACAGAGAAAGAGAAAAAAAAAAAAGCAGTTTTCTGGTTTTATTATTAAATGTTCATTGCTAGAAGAATGAGCTGGAGCGAGGCCCCAAAGAATGGTCTCTTAAAGGGGCACACACCACCCCAACATTACTTGTCCTATTAGATTGCAAATAAGAATTGGTTTATCAGTATCTTTGGAAAGTCTTTTCACAATTTCTGGGCCTCCAGGGGGCAATGTTCTATTGAATGTATAGTTTTTTTTTTAGCAACCCCCCCCCCCCCCCCCCCCCTGTGATTTAGATTTTAAAGGGGTTGTCACAAGATGCAGGATAACTATCTGATTGGTGGGGGTACGGCCAATGCAACCGCCATGACCGTGGAAATGGTGGTCCCAAATGAATAGAACAGCTGCTGCATTGATTCAGAGCCCCATCTTGGGACTTGTAGGGTTCCCAGTGGTCAGACCTCCGCCGATCAGATACTCCACAGGATAGGGCTGCGTTCTTCCAAAAAATGTGCCTTCCCTCGTCCATGACTTGTCCATAGAAGTGAATGGAGCTAAGCTGCAGTACCACACACAACCTGCTAAAAGAGTTGTCTCATCATAGACAATGGGAGCATATCCCTAGGATATGCCCCCATTGTCTTATAGGTGCGGGTCCCACCGCTGGTACCCGCACATATATCCGGAACGGATCCCTGCAAGGTGGTGGCTGGAGGACTCTGGTCCGGCCACCATCAAGCCGGCTCCCCATAGAAGTGAATGGGAGCGTACCGCGCATGACCGGCCACCGCTCCCATTCATTTCTATGGGCTCGACCGAAATAGCCGAGCCAGCGCACGGCTGTTTTCCGCCAACCCCATAGAAAATGAATGGAGGGCGGCTGCGCATGTGCTGTGCGCCCTCCTTTACTTATAGGTTGGGGTCCCACCTCTGCATCTAAACGGAGAACGGAGCCCCATAAGACAATGGGGGCATATCCTAGCAATATGCCCCCATAGTCTATGATGAGACAGCCCCTGTGGTGCTGTTTTTGGAAGAAAGCAGCCATTGTATCCTTTGTAATGTCTGAGGCCTGAAATGCGTCAGGGATGAATTTATCATAGAACATTTTATGACCATTTTGAGTCAGTTTCTTCACAATCTGCCCTAAAGTGGGAACAAACATTTTGGTCCTGACTGCTGCTGGAGGTCGTCTATGACCGCCCTGCGGAATGGGTGCAGCCATATTGATGGCCGCTATGGAATGAGGCTTTGTCCCTGACCTGCGTTATAACAAGTGCGGAAACTGCCATGACACTGGGTGTAGCTTTGGGTTTAACCAAGCTGTGACCTTTAACCCTAAAGTCCCAGTAAAGGGGTAGACCCCCCCCATGACCATATGCTCTTATCTTCTGCCTGTGATAATCAGATTATTAGCCTTCGCTCCATGCCGGGCTTTGTGTCTGTCCATTTGTCGTCTGGGAACGAGGCCTCGATGAAGTTCATTTCCATAGATATAAAAGCCTCCGAGACATAAAGGAGGGCACCGACCTGCAGCTGCCAGACTGGGCTCTTGTGCAGCTTTTGTTGGTCGCCCCCGTGGCTCGTTTATTAATGCCAATGCATGGGACAGAAGGAGTGCTGCTTGGATTTCGGAAAAACAGAGGCCCCATTGTTCCCCCCGTCCCCCAGCCCTCTTGTGACACAACACTTATAATGACAGCGGACGGGTCCCCCCCATCCCCCTCCGTATGCAGCGCTGTGCACAAAGACGCCGCTGGAGGCGCAGGATTCACATCCCTGGCAGGGGACCCTGTGTTATCACCGCTCCTCCTAGACATAAGGTCACATGAGGCCTCAGCATCGGGGTGGGAATCGCGTGTAACTGACTACGAAGAGTTAAAAAGCCTGACACCGAATTGTTCTACTAGAAATACACCCCAAATATATATCTTATAGCAATGGGGGCCCCCAAATATATATCTTATAGCAATGGGGCCCCCAAATATATATCTTATAGCAATGGGGCCCCCAAATATATATCTTATAGCAATGGGGGCCCCAAATATATATCTTATAGCAATGGGGGCCCCAAATATATATCTTATAGCAATGGGGCCCCCAAATATATATCTTATAGCAATGGGGCCCCCAAATATATATCTTATAGCAATGGGGCCCCCAAATATATATCTTATAGCAATGGGGCCCCCAAATATATATCTTATAGCAATGGGGCCCCCAAATATATATCTTATAGCAATGGGGCCCCCAAATATATATCTTATAGCAATGGGGCCCCAAATATGTATATCCTAAAGCAATGGGGCCCCCAAATGTATATCTTATAGCAATGGGGCCCCCAAATATATATCTTATAGCAATGGGGCCCCCAAATATATATCTTATAGCAATGGGGCCCCCAAATATATATCTTATAGCAATGGGGCCCCCAAATATATATCTTATAGCAATGGGGCCCCCAAATATATATCTTATAGCAATGGGGCCCCCAAATATATATCTTATAGCAATGGGGCCCCCAAATATATATCTTATAGCAATGGGGCCCCCAAATATATATCTTATAGCAATGGGGCCCCCAAATATATATCTTATAGCAATGGGGCCCCCAAATATATATCTTATAGCAATGGGGCCCCCAAATATATATCTTATAGCAATGGGGCCCCCAAATATATATCTTATAGCAATGGGGCCCCCAAATATGTATATCCTATAGCAATGGGGGGGGGGGCAAATATATATCCTTTATAGCAATGAGGCCCCCAAATATATCCTATATAGCAGGCATGCTCAACCTATGGCCCTCCAGCTGTTGCAAAACTACAACTCCCAGCATGCCCGAACAGCCTACAGCAGGGCATTGTGGCAGTTGTAGTTTTACAACAGCTGGAGGGCCGCAGGTTAAGCATGCCTGATATATAGCAATGAGGCCCCCAAATATATCCTATATAGCAATGAGGCCCCCAAATATATCCTATATAGTAATGAGGCCCCAAATATATCCTATATAGCAATGAGGCCCCCAAATATATCCTATATAGCAATGAGGCCCCCAAATATATCCTATATAGTAATGAGGCCCCAAATATATCCTCTATAGCAATGAGGCCCCCAAATATATCCTATAGAGCAGTGTTTCCCAACCAGTGTGCCTCCAGCTGTTGCAAAACTACAACTCCCAGCATGCCCGCACAGCCAAAGGCTGTCCATGCATGCTGGGAGTTGTAGTTTTGCAACAGCTGGAGGCACACTGGTTGGGAAACACTGCTATAGAGCAATGAGGCCCCCAAATATATCCTATAGCGCAATGAGGCCCCCAAATATATCCTATATAGCAATGAGGCCCCTCCGGCACTCCAGCTATTCTCAAACTACAACTCCCAGAATCCTGCTTTCACTTCTATGGGAGTTACAAGAACAGCTAACCATGTGTGCACGCTGGGAGTTGTAGTTTCAAAGTAGCTGGAGTGCCAAAGGTTGCTGATCCCTGCTATATAGTAATGAGGCCCCCCAGATATATCGTATAGCAATTGTGTAAATCTATATACTTAAAGAGAAACTGTCACCAGCAGCGTGTCATATAGCAGGAGGCGCTGAGCAGACCGGCCGGTCTATCATCTGTCATAGAGCAGGAGGCGCTGAGCAGACCGGCCGGTCTATCATCTGTCATAGAGCAGGAGGCGCTGAGCAGACCGGCCGGTCTATCATCTGTCATAGAGCAGGAGGCGCTGAGCAGACCGGCCGGTCTATCATCTGTCATAGAGCAGGAGGCGCTGAGCAGACCGGCCGGTCTATCATCTGTCATAGAGCAGGAGGCGCTGAGCAGACCGGCCGGTCTATCATCTGTCATAGAGCAGGAGGCGCTGAGCAGACCGGCCGGTCTATCATCTGTCATAGAGCAGGAGGCGCTGAGCAGACCGGCCGGTCTATCATCTGTCATAGAGCAGGAGGCGCTGAGCAGACCGGCTGGTCTATCATCTGTCATAGAGCAGGAGGCGCTGAGCAGACCGGCCGGTCTATCATCTGTCATGGAGCAGGAGGCGCTGAGCAGACCGGCCGGTCTATCATCTGTCTACACTCTCTGCTCTCTCTCTCTCGAATCTATCTAGTACTGCCATGCAGTGTCCATATAATATAAGCATGCTCCATTTAGTTCTATAAGCGTTCTGAGAAGAGCAGAGCAAGCATGCATGCTGGGAGTTGTAGTCTTACAATAGCTGGAGTGCCGCAGGTTGCCCACGCCTGATAGATGAATGTATGCAGTAGCCAGACGTATGGTATCCAGATAAGCATCATCATCCAGTGTCCAGATGAGGAGCACCATACACTTCGCTGGATACTGGGGGGAACCTGATGGTAGTAATAAATAGTACCGTACAGTGCCCACATCGTCACCACCTTTCAGGGCCCCAATGAAAGTATATGATGGGTCACTGGGCCAGGACCTTATCCGCCTCCAAAACCCCATTCCCTCATCTGTTGCTATTTGTTTTTTTTTGCTTTCTGCGTTTGGTGCATTCCCCTTTTAAGGTGGACCTCCCCTTTAAGAACACTGCTTGACTGCAGTATCTGTAATGTTTTTGCCTCAAGAGATAGCAATCCACTAGACCTGTCTGTAGTATACAATATACAGTGTGAGTTATGGAATATTTCCAGAGCGATTGTCAATAAGCGATTGTTCTTCTGTTCACACGTAATAAGCGATTTACTGGGTGTAAAATAGGGCGTAAAGAAAGGCAGAGGTAGCGACGCCCGTTCCCCGGGCTGTGGGGCGTCTGGGCTTGTTGTGCAGGTGACTCTGCATGTCTTGTATAATAATCCTATCATAGGACAATCACGGGTCGGAGAACTTCGGGGCGGAATTAACTCTTTCCTGGATGCTTCGTACTTTTATTGGGACTGGAGCAGTACAGGCGCATTCTCACGGATGTCATGTTTCTCCGCTCCAGGTGTTTCCTTCCAGCAAATCTTGCCAGAGAGAGAAGCAGCAGCGTGACCTAATGCAAGCAAAGTGAAATAACCCGCATGTATAATAAATGCACTGCGCAAGGTGTTCACTTGGGTCATTAGCGGTTAAAAAAAACAATAATGCGCGTAGAATTAATGATGCACTGTCCCTTTAAAGCAGTCCTCTGTGAGCTGAATGGATAGTTTGACACAATGTATCAGTCTGGACTGGCAGAGGGTTGTATACAACTGTAGCAATTGAGAAAGTAGATGGAAGATGTAAACCATCCTTGTTCCATGAATTCACTGACTGCAAGCAGAGATATTAGAAAATTGGTGACACAGTGAAATTTAAGCTTTATTTGCAAGAACTGGAAACCTCTTCAAGTGGGAAAGTTGCATCATGCCATTTAGTCCATGAGAGCCCACAGTGCGTGGAATAGCAGAGCTGAAGTTGCTGCTTAGTTAAGAGAAAAAAAAAAACTTTCATTCACTTTTCTGTATTTTTATATATTTTTTTTCTCCTCCAGATCCTGAAAATGGCAAGCGGGGGCTGCATGAAAGTGATCAAATACTTCCTGTTCATATTTAACCTCCTGTTTTTCGTAAGTACCAACCCCAATATCCTTACCTGCTAATATGGTGAACACCTGAAGCTTCTGCCTATGGCAGATAATGTAACACAAAGTACCGTCCGCCGCTCCCCAGCCCGAAGTGGCTGATAACTGAGAACAATAACACGCCTACAGCCCGGTTGAGTGATTATGGTGTTTTTTTCCAATGAAATGTTGGGTTTGGAGGGTTTTGTCGCCTGGTGAACCCCATGCGAGGTCACTGTATGAGATCGCACCGCGTGGTTGTCAGGTCTCCACCCTTTTCCTTGCTTATCAGGGCTCCATGGCTGTTATCTCACCTATTGTTTCTTAATTACTACTGAGCCCTTTTCCAAGTTGTAGTCACGTCCTGTAGATTGCACCCGGAGAGCGCCCCCTTGCTGTGCACACAGCAGGTACACTTGTCAGTACATGGGCATTGCGAGGGTGCGTCAGTCAACTTCTCTATCTGCATTGGAGGAGAATGGTATCCTGGAATTTGGGGAGGGTGTGTTATCCCTCTTGGGGTTATACTTGGTGTTCAGGATAATGACATACAGGAAAAAATGGAGGTTAGTCAGCACATCCTAGAGCGCCGGTGCACATCGCCATGGCTGAAAGCACAAAAGCAGAAACAAACACAATGTAACAGCGCTCTGCACACACAAATAATAAAGTGAATACAATCGCGCCATACTCGGTATAGAAAATGTACTAATGCTACGTTATAAATGTGAGATTCTTGGCAAATACATTCTGTACAAAATTATTTGTTCCTGTCCACCAACGACAAGGTGATCTCTTTAGGACACTACACTAAATACTACCTCCTCTGGCCTCCATTAAATTCAGGGAATGCATTTTCAACATGCATGCTGAGCCCACTGTATATTAGAACTCTTTTGATACCACACTGGCCTCCATTGATGTTCAGGGAATGCAGGTTCCACGCGTATGCTGAGCTCATTCTGTATCAGGCTGGTTTCAGATGAGCGAGTGTCACGCTCTGGACTTCCAGCGCTGCCGGGGTTGCATAGCGTTATATTGATTTATGATGCTGTGTAACCCTTACAGTTCTGGAATGTATTGGATAGCACTAACAGCATTAGGTCAGTGTTATCTAGTACATTCCAGACCTCTAAGGGTTACATAGCATCATAGATCAATATAACGCTATGCGACCCCGGGAGTTCAGGGCAGGAGCTGCGCTGCAAGTCCAGAGCGTGACACTCGCTCATCTGAAAGGGGCCTTCTACCTCTCCTGGTACCAAATGGCCTCCAATAAATGCAGGGAGAGCAGGCTACAGCTTTAGGCTTCATGCACACGGCGGGTGCCCGGCCGTGGCCGTATTGCTGCCCGTAAACAGCGGGTCTGCAATATGAGGGCACCGGCCGTGTGCTCCCCACATCACGGATGTTGAATGGAGTGCTTCCGTGGTGTTTCTGTCCAGGCCTCCACACAGCAAAAAAAATAGAACATTTTTGTTCTATTTTTTTTGCTGTGTCGACGGATCACTGACCCATTCAAGTTGAATAGGTCTCGATCCGTCCCGGCTGCACGGAACAGCCGCACAACAGCCGTGTGCATGAGGCCTTAGACTTCCACTAATTAAAATCAGCCTGTGGGACAGACAAGTTAATCAGGAGTGCGCGACCAATGGAGCCAGCCACACCTCTAATGCAGACTGCAAAGAAAGAAATGGGGGTCTCTCAGCACATCCCAGTGCGCAGGTGCACGTCGCCACTTGGGGTACAGGATAATGACACCCTGGCAATTTGGGTACAACAGGGCAGTGAGGCACTAGCATTTGGGGTACAGGGCAGTGATGCACTGGCAATTGGAGTACAGGGCAGTCATACACTAGCACTTGGGGTACCAGGTAGTGACACACTAGCATTTGGGGTACAGGGTAGTGATGCACTGGCATTTGGGGTACAGGGTAGTGATGCACTGGCATTTGGAGTACAGGGCAGTCATACACTAGCACTTGGGGTACAGGGCAGTGATGCACTGGCACATGGGGTACCAGGTAGTGACACACTAGCATTTGGGGTACAGGGTAGTGATGCACTGGCATTTGGGGTACAGGGCAGTGATGCACTGGCATTTGGGGTACAGGGTAGTGATGCATTTTTGTCCAGGGGTTGCACGTGGTTTACGAGTAAATATGACAAAGCTGCAATAACCGTCACAGTCCATGGATGAGGGTGGCGCTGTTTCGGGGACGATTATTTCAGGTAAAGTGTTTAGAGGAGGATCACCATCTCTTCTGATACTGTCGTGTGATGAATCTTCCAGGGACTCTCTGTAATTTCTCTATAAACTTTCATTTCGTTAACACTTTGGTAATTGTTCTGTAATTTCTCAATAGCACTTATTCTGAGAACTCTGCACTTCCTCCTATAAGCTCCTTCTACGAAATACTTGGTCCGGGGTTCTCATCCTGCGGATTCTGTTATTATCTTAGTCTCCTATAGGTATGGTGGCAGCCATTACGGTGCCCATAGGGGCCATTACCCATTCTGTAATGCAGGGTGATAATCTCTCCCCTGGAATTCTTCTAAATTCTCTGTCTGGATGAAGGTCAGTCTTTACTGTAGTTCTAGCATTCTATTCATGCACCAGGGAGAACAGGGTGAGCAGTGTCTACCTTGTGTTGCTAGTATATAAATGTTCCCATGGGCCGTGTGATGGATCACTGGTCCTTGTTCTGGATTCATTTCTCTAGGAAGTTGCGATACTGATGATGGAGCCTTGTATCTTCAGCAGAATGAGGAAGAGATAAGCCTCGTGATCTGCACCTTCCTGTTTCGAAACATTACCCTGTAATCTCCGAAGAGTAATCTGCTGTTTGTGTCATTCCTGTGTCCCATGAGCAAACAGAGGGGGCGCTATAAGCTGCATACATTTGTCTCTCTCGTGCCAGGGAGGATAGTCCTGATCTGGATCGCCCTAGTAAATATACCTGTTTAGCTGATATTAGGAATGAAAGCCCAGGGCCAGCAACACTGCAGCAGGGCGTCATTCCTAGCAACCAGGAGGATGACCGCTGCAGGAAGGATGGGAAAAGGAGTTCTGCAAAGGTTAGACAGATGCTGGTGGCAGGGGACTCTATTATTAGGCGGACGGACAGGGTCATCTGTCGCCGAGACCGTAAATGCCGAACAGTGTGTGGTCTGCCGGGTGCTTGGGTTCGGCATATTGCGGATCGGATTGACAGATTGCTGGGTGGGGCTGGGGAAGACCCGGCGGTCATGGTACACATTGGCACCAATGACAAAGTCAGGGGGAGGTAAGCTGAAGTCCAGGACCTCCAAGGTAGTGTTTTCAGAAATACCACCAGTGCCACGAACGTCACCAGAGAGACAACGGGAGCTTAGGAAGTTAAATAAGTGGCTCAGAAGCTGGTGCAGGACAGAAGGGTTTGGGTTCATGGAGAACTGGGCCGACTTCTCTGTCAGTTACAGGCTCTACTGTAGGGACGGCTGCACCTCAATGGGGAGGGTGGTGCTGCCCTGGGGAAGAATGGTTAGACGGCTGGAGGAGCTTTTAAACTAGGATCTGGGGGAGGATGGGGGTCATACTAATAAGGGGGTAGATAGAGAGCGGGATATAAGAGGGGACAGTGGGGATTTAGTGGGGGCTGGGGTTAGTGAGGAAAGTATGGAGAAGACTGGGCAGAAACATACACTGAGGAAACATAGCACTGCCGCTAACAAGAACCTGTTACATACAAACCTCAACCAAGGTAACCCAAAAATCCCAGATATTCACTTTACAGGTAAAAGTAATGTATAATGTATTTTCACAAATGCCAGAAGTCTAGCTAGAAATATGGGGGAGCTGGTGGTACAAGAGGAACACATAGATGCAGTTGGTGCGGCTGGTTGGACTCCTCACATGACTGGGCTGTTAATATTCAGGTTTTACACTATCTAGGAAAGACCGGGTCAATAGAAAAGATGGTGGCGTCTGCCTGTATGTGAGGAGCGATCAGAAGACAAGTGTGAAAGAGGCAACTGTGGGTGCGGAGGGTGAGGATGTGGAAGTACAAAGGGATATAAACACTGAAAAAATAATACTTGGTGTAATCTATAGACCCCCTAACATCACAGAGGAGATAGAAACACAACTGTATAACCAAATAGAGCGACTGCACAGGCGGGTACAGTGGTCATAATGGGAGATTTTAACTTCCCAGACATTGGGGTCATGGTTCTGCTTCAACCGCAAAGGGGAGAAGTTTCCTCAACTTGCTGCAGGACCACTTTATGGACCAGTCTGTAGAAGCTCCCACTGGGTGCGATGCTCTGTTGGATCTGGTCATTTCTACTGATGCAGAGCTTGTTGGTAATGTTACTGTTCGAGAAACACTAGGAGGTAATAGTGACCACAATATAATTATATTCCCCCTAAACTATAAGAAGCAAACTCTGTCGGGCAGAGCAAAGACACTGGATTTTAAAAAGGCTAATTTCCCTGGGTTGAGGGCAGCTTTTCAGGGCATAGACTGGGAGCAGCTACTGTCACATAATAATACTGAGGATAGGGCCTCTTGCAGACTAATGCAAGGGCTCCGTGCCAGTGCTACGGGCCACAAATTGCAGTCCGCAATGCACGGGCACAGACCCTGGGCCAGCCGCATGCGGATCGTGACTCCTTTCAAATAGGATAAGTCCTATCTTTTTGCGAAATGGAAGCACGGAACACCACAGAAGCACTCCGTAGTGCTTCTGAGGGGTCCCGTTCCGTGCTTCCGTTCCACATCTCTGGATTTGTGGACTCATTCAAGTCAATGGGTCTGCAACCGTGATGTGGAATGCACACGGAAGGGTGCCCGTGTATTGCGGATCCGTATATGCGATCCGCAATACGGCAACGGAGCCCCTTATGTTTGTCTGCAAAAGGCCTAAATGGGTGAGCTTTAAATCAACATTGAGTAATTGCACTAAAAACTTTAGGTAAGGCTACTTTCACACTTGCGCTTGATCGGATCCGTTCTGAACGGATCCGATCATATTAATGCAGACGGAGGCTCCGTTCAGTACGGATCCGTCTGCATTAATAACTTAGAAAAATTTCTAAGTGCGAAAGTAGCCTGAGCGGATCCGTCCAGACTTTCAATGTAAAGTCAATGGGGGACGGATCCGCTTGAAGATTGAGCCATATGGTGTCATCTTCAAGCGGATCCGTTCCCATTGACTTACATTGTAAGTCTGGACGGATCCGCACGCCTCCGCGCGGCCAGGCGGACAGCTGAACGCTACAAGCAGCGTTCGGCTGTCCACCTGGCCGTGCGGAGGCGAGCGGAGCGGAGGCTGAACGCCGCCAGACTGATGCAGTCTGAGCGGATCCGCATCCATTCAGACTGCATCAGGGCTGGACGGAAGCGTTCTGCTCCGCTCGTGAGCTCCTTCAAACGGAGCTCACGAGCGGACAGCCGAACGCTAGTGTGAAAGTAGCCTAACAAGTATAAACGGCGAAAAATACCCCCCCCCCCCCCATGGCTTACAGCTACTGTAAATAGGGCAATAAAAGACAAAAAAGGGTATTTAAAAATACAAATCTGAGGGGTCAGCTGTAGGGTTTGAAGATTGCAAAGGGCTTAATAAAATGTGTAAAAAGGAGATAAAATTAGCAAAAATACAAAATGAACAGCAGGTGGTAAAGGGAGCAAAAGAAATCCCCAAAAACCAAGGTCTGAGCAGGTAGGTCCCCTAAATAATGGTAAAGGGGGTGGGGAGTCACTGAAGATAAGGAAAAAGCAGAGCTACTAAATGGGTTTTATAGCTCTGTATATACAAAGAGGAGAAAGGAGCTGGTATCTGTGGTGCTGGGGCTGTTAGCCAATTGAGTATATTACTGGATGTACTAACTGTAGATATGCTCCAAGATAAGTTAAATAAGGTAAATGTGAACCTGGCGCAAGGCAAATGTGGTGCCCATATTCAAAAAAGGATCTAGGTCCTCCAGAGGTATAATTATAAACCTATAGGCTTGGAAAGTATAGTTTGTAATTGGATTGAAAACTGGCTGAAGGACCGTGTCCAGATAGTTGGGGTCAATGGTTCCTATATAGACTGGTCCCGGGTTTTAAGTGGTGACCCCAAGGTTCAGTGCTGGGCCCTTTATTATTTATTTTATTTATTAATGATATAAAGGACGGGATTATTAGCACCGTTTCTATTTTTGCAGATGACACTAAGCTGTGTAGAACTGTACGGTCTATGGAAGATGTCCATAAACTACAAGCTGACTGCGACACTGAGTGATTGGGCATCAACTTGTCAAATGAGGTTTAATGTGGATAAATGTGAAGTTCTGCATCTTGGTAGTAATAATCTCTGTGCTTCATATGTCCTAGACCTAGAGGATGTAACACTGGAGAGTCACTTATAGAGAAGGATTTGGGTGTCCTTGTAGATGGTAGATTATATTACAGCACAATGTCAATCAGCTGCTTCTAAGGCCACCAGGATATTGTCATGCATTAAACGACGCATGGACTCGCGGGGCAGGGATGTAATATTATCACTTTACAAAGCGCTGGTGCGGCCTTATCTGGAATATGCAGTTCAGTTCTGGGCACCAGTCCATGGAAAGGACGCCCTGGAGCTGGAAAAAGTACAGAGGAGAGCGACTAAACTGATAAGGAGAATGGAGGGTCTGAGTTAGGCTACTTTCACACTAGCGTTCGGGTGTCCGCTCGTGAGCTCCGTTTGAAGGGGCTCACGAGCGGACCCGAACGCAGCCGTCCAGCCCTGATGCAGTCTGAATGGAGCGGATCCGCACAGACTGCATCAGTCTGGCGGCGTTCAGCCTCCGCTCCGCTCGCCTCCGCACGGACAGGCGGACAGCCGAACGCTGCTTGCAGCGTTCGGGTGTCCGCCTGGCCGTGCGGAGGCGTGCGGATCCGTGCGGATCCGTCCAGACTTACAATGTAAGTCAATGGGGACGGATCCGTTTGAAGATGCCACAATGTGGCTCAATCTTCAAGCGGATCCGTCCCCCATTGACTTTACATTGAAAGTCTGGACGGATCCGTCCGAGGCTATTTTCACACTTAGCTTTTTTTTTGCCATTTTAATGCAGACGGATCCGTTCTGAACGGAGCCTCCGTCTGCATTATTATGAGCGGATCCGTTCAGAACGGATCCGCCCGAACGCTAGTGTGAAAGTAGCCTTATGAAGAAAGATTAAAATAATTGAATTTATTTAGTCTTGAGAAGAGACGTCTAAGGGGGGACATGATTAACCTGTACAAGTATATAAATGGGCCATACAAAAAATATGGCGAAAAACTGTTCCATGTAAAATGCCCTAAAAAAGCATGGGGGCGCTGCCTCCGACTGGAGAGGAAAAAGTTAAATATCCAGAAGAGTCAAAACGTCTTTACTCCACAGATTCACAGTTCTTACAGTAGACTCTTTAGGACGTGGTCGCAGCAGGAACAATGGACGGGTTTAAAAAGGGTTTAGACGAATTCTTAAAAGTAAACCACATTGAAAACTTGTAGAAATCGGAGTCTCACTTCCTTCTGGGATTCGCGTCCCCGCTTATCCCTTGGTTGAACTTGATGGACTGATGTCTTTTTTTTTTCAACCGTATCAGCTATGTAACTATGTAGGTGGCAACCCACCTGCTGTAATCCAGCCAGTGAAGCAGAATCCCGTCCACCGTAACTGATTTCCCTTTGCGATCGCCAGCACCTCCGTTGGTAGCAGTCCGGGCAGCGAAGGGTTAATTGCGGGCCGGTCTGCGCATCTGTTTAGACATTCCTGCAGCGCTGGACATAGAACAGCTGCGGGATCGGAGAGTGCTCTGCTGGCGGGATGAGGCGGAGGGGTGAAGCGGCTGTCCCCCCCCCCCCCCCCCCCCCCCCCCAACTCTGCATCTGAAGAGGCAGCTGGACCCATCCTGGGAATTTCGGGAATGCGTCTCTTTTTATGATTGACTTCCTTCAGGGAAGAACTCCCCCGGATGCATTAACCCTTTCTGCGCCGACGCAAACAGATGACACCTCTATCAGGGGCGTAGCTAAAAGCCCATGGGCCCTGGTGCAAGAGTTAAGCTTGGGCCCCCGTCCCTCAGTGCTTGTTGGCAAGGGGCAGGGGAGCACGTAGCCTTCCTGCTGCCTGAATGGGCACCCCCTCATGCCAAATTCTTAACCTAACCCCTTCCCTCCAGCCAGAGGTGTAAATTGACCAGTATGCACTTTCTATAATGCCAGTGTCTTATGTGGCACAAGGGTCTTTGGGCCCCTCAGGCTCCTGGGCCCGGTAGCGACTGCTACGTCTGCACCCCCTATAGCTACGCCCCTGCCTCTAGTCTGTTGTTCCAGGATTTACTGGCACTGTGTGATAAGTTTCCCGGCAGGCGCCGGGCTGAACTGGTCGTGATGGTGGTCAGCCAGGGTCCGTCCCTGGATGCTTGGCGTCCAAGAAAGAGGCCTCCCGCAATGCATTGTGGGATAGCTTGCAGGGGTAGAGCAGAAAATGACTTTATTTATTTATTTTACTATTTTTAAGATATAATTGGTGGAATTGTTTCTGCAGGCAAAATTTTTGTGCAGGTGGACGGCACCACACACACTGTCAGCGCGCCAGTGTCAGCGCGCCATTGTCTCTGCGCCTGTACGCCAGCCATGGCCTAATGTTTCCAGGTAGTAGAGATGAGTCAATCCATTCGTTCATCCAAACAAACTTTCAAGGGGTTTTCTGACTATCCTCTCTGATCAGTGGTGGTCCGACACCCGGGACCCCTGCCAATCGGGTGTTTTGAGAAAGCCGCGGCGATCTCCGGAGCTCTGGTTAGCGCCATGGCTTCCTTGCAGCTTACCATCGGATAGTGGTTATGCTTGGTATCGCAGCGCAGGCACATTCACTTGAGTTGCGCCTAGGCCACGTGACTGGTGAACGTGACATCACTGTCCTAGGCTGAGCTGCGAGAAGGCTGCATCCAAGAACTGATCAGCGAGGGTCCCAGGTGTCGGACCCACAAGGATCATTAAAAAAAAAATCAGAAAACCCTTTTAAAGGCTCATTCAGACGACCGAAAATTACGAATCCACAAAACACGGATGTCGCCTACAATTTACGGAACAGGCGGCCCGTTATAGAAATGCCTATTCTTGTCCGCAAAACGTACAAGAATGGTACACGTTTTATCTTTTTTGTGGAGCCACGGAAAGGAGCAACAGTTGCAGATAGCGCACGGTGTGCTGTCCGCTTCTTTTGTGGCCCCGTTGAAGTGATTGCAGAATGGATGCGGACCCATTCATATGGTCGTGTGAATAAGCCCCAAATCTGTGAGGGAGCGTCCCTCTACAGACCATTTAAGTAATGTTCCTGCAGATTATGATGGCCGGACATCCCTCCAGGGTTGTTACTTTGTATCCTGTCTGGACAGTCCTGTGTGAGCCCTGCACTGATACACTGTAACAAACAAGACGAGGAGTGAGATTTGTGCTGCTGATGGAGGGTCATCTAAACCGGATACAATGGTGCGAAGTATCGGGATGTAAATCAAAGATGTTCCCATTCACAGACAGCAAGCAGAGATCTTGCAAATGATGTGAACTTGAAACGGAAAGTGGATTTAAAAGTTGCGTTGTCGCCAGCGCGGTACAGAATGTGACAAGCAACTTCTTCCCTTGTGAACAGAGTTACGATTTCCCACCGCCGGCCTTTTCACGTGTCGGTTATGATTTTACTCGGGCCACTGCTTTTCTAAAATGCGTTTCCTCCTGGACCTCGTTGTTTCCCGGTTGTGTTTTTGCATAGGCCAAAGTACAAATTCAAGAGACGCGTCGCCATACGGCTCTAGACAGACGGACATGTGGCTGCCCATGCACCCACCGTGCTGTGGCCAGGAAGGATGTGGCAAGAAAGTTTTCCGAGCAGCTGCTGCCCACGTGACGCTGCTCCTCAGATAGGAAACGGTGCGTTCTAGACCCTCAGCAGGCGCCGGGCATCAGCCCTAAAGTCATGTGCCTCGCTTCCTGAATGTAACACACTACTGGATACATGCAGTGATCACTGGACCACAGAGCTGACATTCTACAGATACTGTGCCCATGACCTACCATTGCTAGGCCCGGCTTACCAGTGAGCTGAGCTTTGACGGTCAGGGAGTGGTGTGAATACAGCTCTGTGTAGTAGAAGAGCTTATGTTGTCAGATGTAGTCCAGCAGCGCCACCTAGTGGCCGTATCATTGGAAACTATAAAAAAAGGATTAGATCAATATTTAAAATGGAGAAAAAAAAAAAAGTGATCCTTAGAACAATTAATGTCCGCTATTAAAAAAATCCCCCTTGCTCCCAAAAGTATCCCCAAACCACTCAAAAAGTCCTCGATTAATTTTCTACAAAGTGATTTGCAAAGTAAAGAGCCATCTCCCAAGGAAGGGAACCATCTCGCCAGCGCCACCTATTGGAAGTGTCTCTCTATGAGTCAGTATGCCGCCTTACAACAAGCCAGATGTCCGCCCGCAGACGGCTATTTCAGGGTGCTTGCTTCCTTAGGAGATATCTCTTTGCAAATTTGTTTCCCACGGAGCATTGCCAGTAAGACTCCATACAGGACTGGTCTCCGTGAGGAGATTCGGCGCCCTGCCTCGGCTTCAAATCCTGTTTCTGGGAATATCTGGAGAAACTAAATGACCTGTATTCTAGCTCTCTCGGGAGCTTTCACCCAGCTTTCCCAGGCCCCAGAGCAGCAGATCTGCCTTATTATGTCACTGTAAAGCAGGGATGCCCAACCTGCGTCCCTCCAGCTGCTGCAAAACTACAATTCCCAACGTGCTTTGATAGCTGTAGGCTGTCAGGGCACGCTGGAAGTTGTAGTTTTGCAACAGGTGGAAGGCCGCAGGTTGGGCATCCCTGCAGTAAAGTCTTTCGGCTCCAACATGTGGCTCTATTGCGGCTACAAAACTACAACTCCCAGCATGCCTTGACAGCCTACAGCTATCAGAGCATGTTGGGAATTGTAGTTTTGCAGCAACTGGAGGGCCGCAGGTTGGGCATCCCTGCAGTAAAGTCTTTCGGCTTCAACATGTGGCTCTATTGCGGCTACAAAACTACAACTCCCAGCATGCCTTGACAGCCTACAGCTATCAGAGCATGTTGGGAATTGTAGTTTTGCAGCAACTGGAGGGCCGCAGGTTGGGCATCCCTGCAGTAAAGTCTTTCGGCTTCAACATGTGGCTCTCCTGTTGTTGCAAAACTACAACTCCCAGCATGCCCCGACTAAAGTTTTGGAACATTTTCTGAATGTTCTTTAATTGCCGAGGAAATGGATCGTTAATGTCTTTTAATAAACACAACGCTGATTAATGGCGCCGCTTATCCACTCCTGTTCCAATTTGGCTGTGAGCCCCACTGTGCACCCATGACTTGGCCTTTTGTGTTGTTCCAGTAGGTTCCTCCCTCCAACGTTTCCTCGTCTGACCGAACCGGTTGGTCCAGTCGGCAGCAGGGCGGCTTTAACTCTTTGACTCCTGTAAGGAGTCAATAATGTATATGTTAGAAGGGCACATTCTCCATTGGCTGTTGATTTTGGGGTTTGGATCTCACGGAGATCAGTAACGCAGAGCTGAGGTATTGCGGTACGGCTCTTGGAAGTCTTATCGCCATGGGGGGTGACGTGGGGCAGCGGGACTCCCAGTTTTCGCGGACTCTGTCTTCCTTGCCTATGGACCGCGTGAAGCGGTGGTGAGGGGTGCAGGTTCAGGTTTACAGACCGGTGGGAAGGTGCTGCCTCCCAGCAGGAATGTGGTGAAGGAGCCGAGGTGTCCTGTACTGTGGTGGACCCTGGGGATAGACACTTCTTTTAGCCTCCTGTGCCTTTTAAGAGTTGACTGACAGCAGCTCCAGTAACAATTGTATTACATATATTATTATACCCCATAGTATATACTTTGCTATATTTTTCTTGGGTTGCATCATGTCTTATACTATAGTTCCTTCCAGAGCTGCATTCACAATTCTGCTGCATATGGTTATCACTCTGGATAGCTGAAGTAGTTCATATCTAGCTGCCATCTATCATACTCTAGTTCCTTCCAGAGCTGCATTTACAGTTCTGGCTGCATATGGTTATCATTATGGTTAGCTAAAGTAATTCATATCTCGCTGCCATGCATCATACTCTACTTCCTTCCAGAGCTGCATTCACAGTTCTGCTGCATATGGTTAGCACTCTGGTTATCTGCAGCAGTTCATATCTCACTGACATGCCTCATACTCTAGTTCCTTCCAGAGCTGCATTCATAGTTCTGCTGCATATGGTTAGCACTCTGGTTATCTGCAGTAGTTCATATCTCACTGCCATGCACCATACTCTAGTTCCTTCCAGAGCTGCATTCACAGTTCTGCTGCATATGGTTAGCACTCTGGTTATCTGCAGTAGTTCATATCTCACTGCCATGCATCATACTCTAGTTCCTTCCAGAGCTGCATTCACAGTTCTGCTGCATATGGTTAGCACTCTGGTTATCTGCAGTAGTTCATATCTCACTGCCATGCATCATACTCTAGTTCCTTCCAGAGCTGCATTCACAGTTCTGCTGCATATGGTTAGCACTCTGGTTATCTACAGCAGTTCATATCTCACTGACATGCCTCATACTCTAGTTCCTTCCAGAGCTGCATTCATAGTTCTGCTGCATATGGTTAGCACTCTGGTTATCTGCAGTAGTTCATATCTCACTGCCATGCATCATACTCTAGTTCCTTCCAGAGCTGCATTCACAGTTCTGCTGCATATGGTTAGCACTCTGGTTATCTGCAGAAGTTCATATCTCACCGCCATGCTTTCTACTTCTGTTTGTTTCTACCAAAGCTGCATTCACAGTTCTTCTGTATTCTGCACTAATTCATATCTCACGGCTGCCCCCTGCTGGTTGTTATGTTTTACTGCATTGCATTATTGGAGATGTAACTCACACAAGTCAAGTGTCTTATGATCTTATGGACTCCAAATGTCAACCAGTACAATATTAGATGCAGCTCTGGATGTGATTGGAGTATAGGAGGATGTCACTAAAGGTTTTAAATCTTATGTCTCCTTTTCAGATTCTTGGAGCCGTGATCCTCGGGTTCGGAATATGGATCCTGGTAGACAAAACCAGTTTCATCGCCATCTTACGTAAGTTTGTAAAATGATCCTGATTACCATGAGAACGGTTCTGCAGAGTCCAGGCGGCGCTATCGTTTCATGTTCTCTAGAGCTGTGCCCTATGAGGCTGGGCCACAGGGGCTAGAAGGTGGGTGCTGTGTAGGCCATTGTTGGTAGGTGGCTTCACCTGCTGTGTCTAAGGAATGTCTCCCTGGTCAATGACTACCGAGAAAACATTACGGAGATCAGCGGCACAACACAGCAGATCTGAAACCGCCGTATCGCCAAGTCCTAGGGTTTCACGTGGCAAAGCTCTTAGGGGTTTGCACGCTCCCCAGATTTTCACGCAGAAACAGGGGCATGGGTGCCCAAAACTCATAGATGGGGGTGAAGGCTAGCTTCTCTGGTCCAGTAATCCCTAGTGTAGTGGTCTCCAACCTGCGGCTCTCCAGTTGATGCCAAACTACAACTCCCAGCATGCCCTGACAGCCTATTGGGGGCAGTATATAACGTGACACTGTCGTCTTGTTCACAGACACCTCATCATCGTCTCTGAAGACCGGCGCGTACATCCTGATCGCGGTAGGCGGGGTCACAATCATCATGGGATTCCTGGGCTGCATAGGGGCCGTGAATGAAGTCCGATGCCTCCTGGGACTGGTGAGTATATATGTATATGTGTCTGTCCATCTCCGCTCTACCAGGGGAGAACCCTTACATGGGCAGTGCTACCAGAGGTCGTCCTGACAGTCGCCCTGGGCTTTATATTTCAGTACTTAACGTTCCTGCTGCTCATACTCATCGCTCAGATCACTGCCGGCGTCCTCATCTATGTCTACCGGGATTCGGTAAGTACAAGGGACCGGCAATGAGGTAACGGCGGGACGGATACAGTTACTGTAGGTCCCATATACATTGCAGAGCAAGGGTAGATGGGTGGTGGCACGGGGACGGATGGGTAGGGGGGAGATGGATGAATGGGTGGCGGCACGGGGATGGATGGGTAAAGGGATGATGGATGGATGGGTAAGGGGATGATGGATGAATGGGTGGCGGCATGGGGACGGATGGATGGGTAGGGGGAGATGGATGAATGGGTGGCGGCATGGGGATGGATGGGTAAAGGGATGATGGATGGATGGGTAAGGGGATGATGGATGAATGGGTGGCGGCATGGGGACGGATGGATGGGTAGGGGGAGATGGATGAATGGGTGGCGGCACGGGGACGGATGGGTAAAGGGATGATGGATGGGTGGGTAAGGGGATGAATGGGTGGCGGCACGGGGATGGATGGGTAAAGGGATGATGGATGGATGGGTAAGGGGATGATGGATGAATGGGTGGCGGCACGAGGATGGATGGATGGGTAAGGGGATGATGGATGAATGGGTGGCGGCACGGGGATGGATGGATGGGTAGGGGGAGATGGATGAATGGGTGGCGGCACGGGGACGGATGGGTAGAGGGGAGATGGATGAATGGGTGGCGGCACGGGGACGGATGGGTAGAGGGGAGATGGATGAATGGGTGGCGGCACAGGGATGGATGGGTAAGGGGATGATGGACGAATGGATGGGTAAGGGGATGATGGATGAATGGGTGGTGGCATGGGGACGGATGGATAGGTAGGGGGAAAAAGATGGATGGGTAGGTGCACGAGCACCGATGGACGTATGGGTAGATGTGACTAGGAATAGGTGGACAGATGGGTAGGGGTACAGTTGGGGGGCCGGCTGGTGGATTAGTAAATGGATGGGCAGGTGAGTGTATGGGATTAGGTGTATGGATAATTGAGTGGATTTATATGTGGGTCGGTGGATGGGTGGGTAAATGTAAGTGGACAAATAGTTGGATGAATAAAACGGTAGGTCTGTAACTGGTTGAATCGGTGGGTGGAGTAATGAATGGATGGTTGGGTTGTGGATGGATCCATCGCTGATTAATTGGTTAAATAGGCTGTTGGTTGAATAAGTGGGTGGATAATTGAATAGATATGTAGGTGACTGGTTGGATGGATGGGTAAATGTGTTTAGCGAATGTATAGGTAGGTAGGTGACTGGTTATTTTAGTTAGATGGGTTGAGCAGATGTATAGGTAGGTAAGTGACTGGTTGGTTCGGTGGGTGAATGGGTTGAGCAAATGTATAGGTAGGTATATGGGTTCAATGGATTTATAGGTAGGTAGATGACTGGTTGGTTTGGTAGGTAGATGGGTTCAGCAGATATATAGTTAGGTAGGTGACTGGTTGGGTGACTAGATGGGTTCAGTGGATCTATAGGTAGGTAGGTAACTGGTTGGTTGGGTAGGTAGATGGGTTCAGTGGATGTATAGGTAGTTAGGTGACTGGTTGGCTGACTAGATGGGTTCAGTGGATTTATAGGTAGGTAGGTAGGTGACTGGTTGGGTAACTAGATGGGTTCAGTGGATTTATAGGTAGGTGACTGGTTGGGTGGGTAGGTAAATGAATTCAGTGCATTTATAGGTGGGTAGATGGGTTGAGCAGATGAATAGGTAGGTGAGTGACTGGTTGGATGGGTTGGTAGATGGGTTCAGTGGATGTATAGTTAGGTAGGTGACAGGTTGGGTGGGTAGGTACATGGGTTCAGTGGATTTATAGATGGCTTCAGCGGATGTATAGTTAGGTAGGTGACTGGATGAGTGAATAATGTTCATCTTTCTCTTGAAGCTGAAGACTGAGATGTCTGGTATAATCCATGAGCTGATTGTGGTCTACAACCCCGGGGACAGTGCGAATGTGAGCGCGGAGGCGACCTGGGACTACATCCAGGACAGTGTGAGTATGGAGCGGCCACTGTCATAACGCACTGGTATAATCACTGTCCTCACCTCTTACACATCCTGTAATTCACTACATTGAGGGTTCTTTACATTTCATTGGCTGCTCTTAGGACCTACAGCAGAAGAGGAGAAGAACCCATAGTCTTATTATTATTATTTCCGTAGGTTCATTAGGGGAGAACGTGTCCGCTGCTTCATTAAAACGAGGAGCCCCCTGTTTTTTTGATCAGCAGCAACAGTCGGACCCCCGCTAATCAGACACTTATCCCCTATCCTGTGAATAGATGATAAGTTGTCCTAATGGTATAGCCTCATTATGTTCACTTCTGATCAGTTCTTCAGGGGAGGGACTTGTGGAAGACCCGCCCACTAGCAACCCTCTATTAGATTTTTTATAGACAACCCAATTTGAAGGGAATCTCCAGTAAAATGTAGAGTATCTTATGGTAGTTATTCATGAGTCCTTCTGATCTGCGATCAGTGAAGCACGGGGGCAGGACAGTGAATTTTTATGTGAACTTTTTTGTGCAATTGTAACGTCTTGTGCTGTTTTTGGTTGCAGCTCCACTGTTGTGGTTGGTTGAATTACCAGAACTGGACCGAAAATCCAATTGTTAAGAACAGTACCGACCTCTATCCCTGCTCCTGCGTTACGAATGCGCCACAATCGGAAGGCTTCTGCAATTCCACTGTCTCAAATCTGTATCCAGACGTGAGTTTTTGAATCTTGATTTAAGACGTAGATTAATGCTCTGTACACACCAGCGCCATGGCCTTCGGTTGTGAGGGATCCACTTCCCGACAGATTCAAATGGACGCAACAGACCCCAACGAGGTCAGCCTGGATTCTAGTGTTTTTCATGGCTGTCTGGGCTATATGATTTTTTTTTTTTTATGTTCCTTCATGTCCTTCACAATTATAAATTGATGCAAGAACATTGCAGTTGACCATTTCCTGACTAAGAGGGTCTGTTCCACTGGAGGAGAATGGGGCAAGGGGATGATGATCTCAGTAAATGAGTAAAATTTGGACTCTTCCAGTTGGTAATCTCACTGTACAATGTGAACTGCGGCTTTGCTGTTTTTTTTTTTTTTTTTTTTAACTCCTCTGGTTCTATATGTCAACGTTGTATTTCAGGGCTGCGTGCAAAAAGTGGAGAGCTGGCTGCAGGACAACCTGGCCATCATCTTGGGCGTCTGTGTTGGAGTTGGCGTTATTGAGGTAAGAAGGTAGACTTGTATATTAGATGTATGTGCACACAATTGGATGTAGCAGAGCTGCAATTGCGTACAAGAATAAGACCTGTTCTATTTTCTTCGGAAATAGAATTGCGGACCCAGAAGTCCAGGATCCGCATTTCCGGATCCAGAGAGCACATAGTGTGGCCCCATAGAAATGAATGGGTCCGCAATTCCGTTCCGCAAAATGTGAATGGAGCCTTATGGAACAATAAACATATACTGAGCTCCACGTACCTGAACCCCACAAGTCACCGGTCAGTGGACCAGACCAGGGTCATAGAGCAGTAAATGCTGAGCGCTATGAGCGCTTGGTATTGCAGCTCAATCCCATTAACCTGAATTACCCAAGCACAGCGCCGTACATTGCATAGTGGCTATGCTTGGTATTGCAGCTCAATCCCATTAACCTGAATTACCCAAGCACAGCGCCGTACATTGCATAGTGGCTATGCTTGGTATTGCAGCTCAATCCCATTCACTTGAATTACCCAAGCACAGCGCCGTACATTGCATAGTGGCTATGCTTGGTATTGCAGCTCAATCCCATTCACTTGAATTACCCAAGCACAGCGCCGTACATTGCATAGTGGCTATGCTTGGTATTGCAGCTCAATCCCATTCACTTGAATTACCCAAGCACAGCGCCGTACATTGCATAGTGGCTATGCTTGGTATTGCAGCTCAATCCCATTAACCTGAATTACCCAAGCACAGCGCCGTACATTGCATAGTGGCTATGCTTGGTATTGCAGCTCAATCCCATTAACCTGAATTGCCCAAGCACAGTGCCGTACATTGCATAGTGGCTATGCTTGGTATTGCAGCTCAATCCCATTCACTTGAATTACCCAAGCACAGCGCCGTACATTGCATAGTGGCTATGCTTGGTATTGCAGCTCAATCCCATTAACCTGAATTGCCCAAGCACAGTGCCGTACATTGCATAGTGGCTATGCTTGGTATTGCAGCTCAATCCCATTCACTTGAATTACCCAAGCACAGCGCCGTACATTGCATAGTGGCTATGCTTGGTATTGCAGCTCAATCCCATTAACCTGAATTGCCCAAGCACAGTGCCGTACATTGCATAGTGGCTATGCTTGGTATTGCAGCTCAATCCCATTCACTTGAATTACCCAAGCACAGCGCCGTACATTGCATAGTGGCTATGCTTGGTATTGCAGCTCAATCCCATTAACCTGAATTGCCCAAGCACAGCGCCGTACATTGCATAGTGGCTATGCTTGGTATTGCAGCTCAATCCCATTAACCTGAATTACCCAAGCACAGCGCCGTACATTGCATAGTGGCTATGCTTGGTATTGCAGCTCAATCCCATTCACCTGAATTGCCCAAGCACAGCGCCGTACATTGCATAGTGGCTATGCTTGGTATTGCAGCTCAATCCCATTCACTTGAATTACCCAAGCACAGCGCCGTACATTGCATAGTGGCTATGCTTGGTATTGCAGCTCAATCCCATTCACTTGAATTACCCAAGCACAGCGCCGTACATTGCATAGTGGCTATGCTTGGTATTGCAGCTCAATCCCATTAACCTGAATTACCCAAGCACAGCGCCGTACATTGCATAGTGGCTATGCTTGGTATTGCAGCTCAATCCCATTAACCTGAATTGCCCAAGCACAGTGCCGTACATTGCATAGTGGCTATGCTTGGTATTGCAGCTCAATCCCATTCACTTGAATTACCCAAGCACAGCGCCGTACATTGCATAGTGGCTATGCTTGGTATTGCAGCTCAATCCCATTAACCTGAATTGCCCAAGCACAGTGCCGTACATTGCATAGTGGCTATGCTTGGTATTGCAGCTCAATCCCATTCACTTGAATTACCCAAGCACAGCGCCGTACATTGCATAGTGGCTATGCTTGGTATTGCAGCTCAATCCCATTAACCTGAATTGCCCAAGCACAGCGCCGTACATTGCATAGTGGCTATGCTTGGTATTGCAGCTCAATCCCATTCACTTGAATAGCAATGAGCTGCACATAGTCCATGGGATTGATGGACGCGATGTCCGAGGCTAAGGTGCTCACCCAAGTAAACAGCGGGGTTGCTTGGTGTCAGCCCCCCACCGATCAGATACTGCTGAGTGACAGGGGCAGCCTATACATTCCCGCAGTGGACCACATTTAGATGGGGGGGGGGGGGGTACATTGTGATGCTGTGTTCTTGCCCTCATACCATGCCCTTCTTATCTCCCCAGTTAATAGGACTCGTCCTCTCCATCTGTCTCTGCCGTAACATCCAAAATGAAGATTACACCAAAGTACCAAAATACTAAAGAACATCGTCCTCTTCCGAACCCCACAGAATGACCGCCCCGGATGGAAGAAGCCCTGGGGGAGGATATGTAACATCCCGACCCACCGTGTATATAACGCAAACCTATGAGAGAACCATGCTTAGAGGAGACGTGATGTCATAGCAGTGACATCACAAGGGTTAATGACTTCATTACACAGCTTCCCTCTAAGAGGGAAGGTCTCCGACCTGACACAATATGGGGGGGGGGGGGGGGGGGGGGCCTAGAATTAGTATTGGGTAGAGATGTGACTAGAGTAGGGGTGAGACGCTCTGCAGATCTCTAGCGCTTTTGATGCTTACAGGTCCCAGCACGGCAGGCGAGCCTGGAGCATTGCAAATGCTGGGGAAGATGCGGGTTGCATGAAACCCCATAACAGACGGGGAGGGGGGGGGGGGGGGGGGGGGTCGCCCGGTTATCAGTGCTTTGTATAGTGATGTGTAAAGAAACGGAGCAAAAATATCTAAATGGAGCATTTTTATTTCTGTATAAATACGATAGATGTAAATAAATGTATGGTACTCAGTGCTGCCTGGATCTCTGCTTGCTTTAATGGTATGAAACTACAACTCCCAGCATGCCTTGGTCGCTGTAGGGTCAGAGTTCAGAGACTACATTATGGGACACATAAGTGAGACCTGTCTGTGAAATAAGAAGCTCCGCAGCTTTCTAATATACTGAGCATGTTAGTTCTTTTCCATTTTCAAGATCTCTGCTAGCCTTCAGTGAATTGCATCGTTCTTGTACACATCCAGAAGCCGAAATCCTTCCCAATACTTCTCACAGCTCAGGGTTCGATACAGTTGTATCCAGTCTGGACAGTTTTCTTTGCGCTAAACACATCAGCAGCATACATTTCTGGGGGTTTGCTACAGTGTATCAGTGCAGGTCCAGAGGATTGAGCAGTTGAGCTCACGGTGCTGGAGCCGGGGTTTGCACCAAATGTATTATAAGCTGCAGGTCTGGTAATAAATGTCTGAAGGTGCAAAGCTAAAATCTATGAACAGGGGAGCAGTTTGGGGCAAAAATGCACCATCCTCTGGCTTATTAATTTTGTCTAAAATATGAAGGCCCCGCTCGCCCTGTAGTGACCGTGCCCTTCTTTTTACATGCCATTTCCAACGTGGTGCACAATTTTGCAAGGATTTGCTCAAATTGTTGGCGCTTCATATGCTGCCAACTGGTGCAAATACATTCAATTAAATGCAGGGGAGTATTCTAATTGGTCAATGGTCTGGGGGGGGGGGGGGCTCTGGTGCAGAATTTGCATTGGGGCCCAGGAGGACAACTTCCCTGGTCTTGTGCATCGGAGGGGTTAATCTCTTGCAGGATCCTCCCTGCATTCCTTGCCTCTCCCCTCCGGGTCTGCACTGTCTCACATCCCTCTACACTTTCCCACGTTCCTTCCCTGCGCCATCGCTGCCTTTATCCTCCTCCAGGGACTATATCCTGAAGAAATACGTCAACCCTCCTGCGCAACAGCTGGACCCTGTAAAGAGAATGCGGTGTCATTCCTGGATGTGGCCACAAGAGGGCGACCAAAGCATGTTAAACAGCCAGGGGGAGATCTGCTAAATAAAATGGGACAAAAATGTTGGTCTATGGGCACAGCAGCCACGAGGCGGCGTAGAGATATGCCTGATATGGACTAAACATAGGACGCCAAGTGCTGCGTTTTGATAAATGCACGGTATTTGCTATGTCAGGGCCTTCGTGTGGGCTGTTATGTGGATGGTTGTACTTTAGGTAGACAAGGAAGTCTATAACCCAATGGAGGCGTCATGCCCAAGACTGACCGGCATGGAGATAAGGGGAAGAGAAATGAAAGGGAACCTGTCGCCTCCAAAATGCCCCCTAAACCGCCCCCAGTACCTCACCGCTGAAGTCATCTGGTTTCTCCCGATATCCTTGGCTAATTCCTCCAATGGATAAGATCGCAGGAAAACCGCTTCTATTCCACTAAAATAGAGCTTGTCACGCCCCCCTTCCTGCTCGCCGCCGTCTTGTTTTCTGCGCCTGCACAGTGAGCCCCCCCTGTAGTGCACTTTGCCTCAGAGGCTCAGTGCGCAGGCGCTGACTCATAGCAGGCCAAGTACAATCACAGCAGGGCTAACTGCGCAGGCGTGGGATCTCTTGGAGAAGAAAAACAAAACAAGGCCATCAATCAAATGCAAACGGGCAGGAAGGGGGCGTGAAAGCATGACTTTATACGTAGCTGTGCGTCATAGGTCCGATCCCTAAACATGGCGCCCGCTCGCACGTGCAGCGGGCGCCTTAGCCACAGGGTTTCTGCTATTTTAAATAGCATAGACCCGCTGCACATGTATGTGATCAGCCATAAGGCTGATCGCGTACATCTTACCCTTCAGATGCCGTGGTCAAATGTGACCACGGCATCTGCGTAGGTCGTAACCGGAAGTCCGGTAACAGCTTTCCCCGGCTGAGATTGGGGGGACCTGTTACCTTGCGCTAATTGACCGAAGCCTCAAGCAGGCTTCAGAGTCAATTAGATGTGTAGATCAGTACAGGCCACCAGGTGGCAGCCTTGTATTGATATAGTGCAATTGAAGTCTTCAATGATGGCCATTTAGCCATCACTGAATACTATGGGCAATCGAATGATTGCCAGTTATTGTCACCTAAGGTGACTTAAAAAAAAGTTTTTACAAATATATTTTAAAAAAAAGTTCAAATCATTTGATCCATATGCAAATTAACCTGAGATGAGTCCTATACGTGATATGACTCAGGGACTCATCTCAGGTTAATTTGCATATGGATCAAATAGTTTTTTTTACACAATAAAAGCACACAGAGCTATGGGGACTGGGTATTGCGGATGTGCTAGCGGCCATCTAGCAACCCATGTCCTCAGCTCTATACACAAAATCCCGGTGACAGGTTCCCTTTAAGTTTGCAGAATAAAAAAGTTGTCTTCCTGCAATCTTGCCCGTCCGGATGACTTCCGCTGTGAGCTACTCCTGGCGGGTTTTGGGCAGTGACAGTTCCCTTTAAAGAAGAGTTTCTATGAACTGCTGTCGTGACCGGGGACCAGATCCAATTCTCCAACGCTTCCAATATGGCGGTCTACGGTTGAGACTTCCTGTCGGAGCAGAGCTACAGCAGGAAGATTGTACAAATTGTGCAGATGTGCGTCTGAAAAATGCCAGATGATACCATTATACACCTTTGTTTCCGTTCACTGACATCCAGAGGCTGAAAACCTCACTAGACTTCTCACATGAGCTGAGCACCCCCCAGGTACACATCTCTCTCCGGATTGTGTTTGTTACAATGTATCAGTCTGCAGTCTAGAACTGGATACAATATCCAATCATTCTCAGCTGCTATCCTGTCTGTAGTCTCTGGACAGGGCCGTCTTTACCAAGGGGCAGCTGCCTCTTGAGCCCTGCTAGCCACTGCCCCAGGTGTCAGGCTGTCAGCTACACAGGGGGTGCTGCCATGCCATGCCTGTCGGCAGTGAGTCCGGGCAGCGTACTGTGAGTGAGAGCTGTGATCTAGGACCTGAGATGACATCATCACCATGTGACCAGTAACAGCAATATTACTGGTCACATGGCTATGAGGTCATCACAGGTCCTAGCAGGAGAAGTTTGCCTTAACTGTGGAGCTTTTTTTAATGAAGATTACATCAGAAAAAGGTGACAGGGGCTGTAATGCTAATATACTGTAAACTACTGTATAGTGGGGTGCTGTATACTGTGTGGGGGGCTGTATACTCTGGGGGGCTGTATACTGTGGAGTGCTATACTGCTGTACTGTATAGTGTGGGGGGCTGTATCATGTATAGTTTGGGGTGCTGTATACGGTGAGGTGCTATACTGCTCTACTGTATACTGTGAGGTGTTGTATACTGTGGGGTGCTGTATACTGTGGGCTGCTATACTGCTCTACTATATACTGTGGGGTACTGTATAGTGTGGGGTGCTATACTGCATACTGTGTGGTGCTGTATACTATAGGGTGCTATACTGCATACTGTGGGGTGCTGGGGTGCACTGTAACACTAGGGTGAGCCGAGCCCTGGTCTCCTTCCTGCAGAGCGGTGCCCACTTCGAGCTTTTGCCCAGGGTCCAATCAATATTAAAGACGGCCCTGTCTGGATATAAACAAGAAAGTTTCTATTTACTGACTGCAAGCAGAAATACTTAAAGGGTTTGTCTCATCTGAGACAATGGGGGCATATTGCTAGGATGTGCCCCCATTGTCTGATAGGTGCGTGTTCCACTGCTGGGACCCGCACCTATATCGAGAATGGAGCCCCGAAAGTGGTGGAGGGCGCACTGTGCATGCGCAGCCGCCCTCCCTTCATTTCTATGTGGCTGATGGGCCCTTAGAAGTGAATGGGAGCAGTGGCCGCTCATGCACGGAGCACTCCTATTAACTTCTATGGGGAAAGCGCTTGGTGGTGGCCGGACCGGAGTCCCGAGTCCAGCCACCACCTTGCGGGGCTCCGTTCTCGATATAGGTGCTGGGACCCGCACCTATCAGGCAATATCCTAGCGATATGCCCCCATTGTCTCAGATGAGACAACCCCTTTAAGTAGATTTAAAAAAAAAATTATACAGTGATTAACCCCTTCCTGCCTTGCATCATAAATGGACAGCACC
This sequence comes from Bufo gargarizans, assembly GCF_014858855.1. NCBI lineage: Eukaryota > Metazoa > Chordata > Amphibia > Anura > Bufonidae > Bufo > Bufo gargarizans. The sequence continues at coordinate 7,231,422 of NC_058089.1, read as the reverse complement.
GGCGGTTGGGCCCAGGCAAGTAGCTATAGGCGAAGCGACTGCTACGGGGCCCCAAACTCAGAAGGGGCCCACCTAGGAGGAGGACTGAAAAATGTTGTTGTTAGAACTCCCTTAATATTTTTATACAATGACATTATATACAGTGACAGGAAATACAGTATATGGCCTCTTGCACACGACCGTATGGCTTTTTCAGTATTTTGCGGTCTGTAAAAAACGGATCCGCAAATAATACAGATGACGTCCGTGTACATTATTATTTTTTGTGGAACGGAACAGCCGGCCACTGATAGAACAGTCCTGTCCTTGTCCGTTATGCAGACAATAATAGGACATGTTCTATCTTTGAACGGAAATTATGGAAACGGAAGGCATACGGAGTACCTTCCGTTTTTTTTGCGGATCCATTGAAATAAATGGTTCCATATACAGACTGGATACGGATTGCAAAAAACGGAATGTAGACGAAAAAAAAAGGCCTATGTGGAGGGGGGGGGGGCATAAAAAAATTTGCTGTGGGGCCCAGTCAGTTCTAGTTACGCCATGATGTGCGCCTTAATGGGGAATGCTGTACGTTTCCAGAGTGGGCTCAGATTCCGAATCCACGTGTGGGTGTCCACTGTAACGCCAGAGATTGGAGCGACGGTTTTAACTACATGGACGCCCCATTTAAGCAGTTAGAGAAAGGGGGCTCCATTTGTCACCCTATTGGTGCCCCCACAACACGATCGTGGGGTGCCTATAGGTTTTGATGGCGGCCATTTTTGAAGTTCTATTTCAATGACTTAATACATTGTAATTCAGGAATATTGTGGTCTCACTGATCAATAATCTTATGAAAAGCTTAAAATATTGCATTTCTCCTGTAATGATTAAAACTATAAAAATGCTCCTGACATTTGGTGCATGTCAAAAAAACAAACCTAAAAAACACATAATAGAAGGAACACAGATTTTTGTTTATGCCTCTTTCCCCCCAAAAACACAAAAATTTTGTCTGTACCCCAAAATGGCATCAATAAAAAGCTAAATAAGCCACGACGCAGCTCTCTTAACAGCCAAAAAAAGTTCTGTTTTTTGGTGACAAAAACTAAAAAATATAATAAAACAAAAGTGGTTTTACTGTACAAAAATAGCAAAACATAACGACCTATACATTACCGTAGAATAAGCCCTCATGTACACAGCCGTATTGCGGCCCGCAAATGGCGGGTTGGCCACGGCCGTCTTTACCAAGGGGCAAAAGGGGCAGCTGCCCCGGGCCCAGTTGCTCCTGGGGGGCCCAAGGCAGCTGCCTCTTGAGCCCTGCTAGCCACTGCCCCGGGTGTCAGGCTGTCGGCTCTACCAGGAGTCCAGGCATCATGATCGTACTGTGTTAAAGTTGGGATTTAGGACCTTAATGACATCATCACCATGTGACCAGTAACCTAGCAATTACTGGTCACATGGCTATGATGTCATCACAGGTCCTATCAGGAGTGTTGCAGAAGTTAACTGTGGAGCTTTTTTGTGTGAAGATTACATCAGAAAAAGGTGACAGGGGCTGTTATGTTAATATACTGTAAACTACTGTATAGTGGGGTGCTGTATACTGTGGGTGGGGGGGCTGTATACTGTGGGGGGGCTGTATACTGTGTGGTGGGCTGTATACTGTGGTGGGCTGTATACTGTGGGGGGCTGTATACTGTGGGGGGCTGTATACTGTGGAGGGCTGTATACTGTGTGGGACTGTATACTGTGTGGTGGGCTGTATACTGTGTGGGGGCCTGTATACTGTGTGGGACTGTATACTGTGTGGTGGGCTGTATACTGTGTGGGGGCCTGTATACTGTGTGGGGGCCTGTATACTGTGTGGTGGGCTGTATACTGTGGTGGGGCTGTATACCGTGTGGTGGGCTGTATACTGTGTGGGGGCCTGTATACTGTGTGGGGGCCTGTATACTGTATGGGGGCCTGTATACTGTGTGGGGGGGGGGCTGTATATTGTGTGTGTGGGGGGGTCTGTATAGTGTGGGGGCCTGTATACTGTGGGGGGGCCTGTATAGTGGGGGGGGGGGCTATACTGCTGTACTGTATACTGTGGGGGTCTGTATAATGTATACTGAGGGTGCGATATAGTGTGGAGTGCTATACTGCTGTACTGTATAGTGTGGGGGGCTGTATCGTGTATTGTTTGGGGTGCTGTATACTGTGGGGTGCTATACTGCTCTACTATATACTGTGGGGTACTGTATAGTGTGGGGTGCTATACTGCATACTGTGTGGTGCTGTATACTATAGGGTGCTATACTGCATACTGTGGGTTGCTGTATACTATAGGGTGCTATACTGCATACTGTGGGGTGCTGGGGTGCACTGTAACACTAGGGTGAGCCGAGCCCTGGTCTCCTTCCTGCAGAGCGGTGCCCACTTCCAGCCTGAGCCCAGCTGCCCAGAGCACTGATCCTGAGCCGCTGGAGTCTTCAGAACTGGAAGTATTTACAGTCATTCACTGGACTCTACCAGATGTGTGGATTTTTTGTGTGTGTGTGTTGTGGTGGAGGGTGTGATTGCCTGCTAGGGTGTGGGAAGGCGGGATCCAGGGGGCCCAAGTAAATTTTTGCCCAGGGTCCAATCAATAATAAAGACGGCCCTGGGGTTGGCAATCCACGGCCGCCAGCCATGTGCACCCTGCATCACGGATGCAGACCTATTCACTTGAATGGGTCCGCAATTCCGGAGATGCAGAACGGAGTCGCGGAACGGAACACCGGAAGCACTATGGAGTGCTTCCGTGGTGTTTATTTCCGTTGTCAGATCTTTTTGCGGTGCGCACAGACCACCGACCCATTCAAGTTGAATGGGTCCGGCCCGCTGCATGGATGTTGCCCGTGCATTGGGGACCGCAATTGCGCACAACTGCCGTGTGCATGAGGCCTAAAGGTAACGTGATGGAAACTGCATCAAACACAGTAAAAACAAAACCTAACAAAAATGTCCAAAAAACATTGCAGAATTGCTGTTTTTTTTTCTATGTTCACGTTAAGCAGTTGCGGTTCAGGTGCCATAAAACCCCATTTTCCGGATTGCGCTGTGGACGATAACCCTCGCAGCATTAGAACAAGCGTATGATCTATCAGCTCCATGATGGGGCGACGTCTGAATCCGCGGCTTGTTAGCAGGGGACCTCTGTGATGGAGAATTCATTGCAGCCGAGTGCAATATTTTACCTCCAAATTGCTACCAATTTTCCGGCAATTGCACTCGGCGACTCATGCATTTAAATAGATCATTTCCGAGTTTGGAAAGAAAATGATGTCTGAGATCTCACATCTGAAGCCTCTCTGCCAGATATGACGTGGATGCAATTCTGCAATTTACCACTAGGTGTCTCCCTCCACTCGTTAAAGCCGTAGTCCCATCGCCAAAAGGGATGACCTCTCATTAGGAGATGGTCCTGACCTCTGGGACCTCCACTGATCCTGAAAATGAAGCAGCCTCTCCGTACAAAATAGAGAATGAGCGCAGCACCGAATCACCGCTGCTTCACCTTCATTCCCGTTATCCGGGGGGTCCCAAAGGTCAGTCCCCCATAAAGTGATGGCAGAATGAAGCATCCTGCAACTTTCTAATAGACTGTGGGGGTCATTTATCAAGACTGGCGTTTTAGACGCTGGTCTTAATAAGCCCCTGCGATGCCGGTGGATCCGCCGAAGTTATTAAGAGATGCCGGCCTCTACATAACTTTGGCGCATCCAGCGCTAGTCTGGAAGTAAGACCGCTTCCTTGCTGTCTTACATTTAGGCCTCATGCACACGACCGTATTTTGTTTCCGTGTCCGTTCCGTTTTTTTTTTGCGGATAGGATGCGGACCCATTCATTTCAATGTGTGCTGTCAGCATCAGTATGTCCTTTCCGTTGCTCCGCAAATAAAATAGTACATGTCCCATTTTTTTCTAGTTTGCGGACAAGGATAGGCATTATTACAATGGATCTGCAAAAAAAATGCCATACGGAACGTCATCCGTTTTTTTTTTGCCGACCGCAAAACACATACGGTCATGTGCATGTAGCCTAAGATCATTTTCTACTCCTAAGGGCTCATGCACACGAATGTGTGCGGTCTGCGAGGCACGGGCACCGTGATCCTCATCTGGCGGTCCGCACCGCAAAAAAGAAGTGCATGAAAACCCGCAGAAGCACTCCACAGTGCTTCCGATCCGCGCCTCTGCTCCGCACAGCACTGTATCTCCCGATTCAAGTGAATGAGTCCGCATCCGTGATACGGTGTGCACTGGGCCGCCGCCCGTAGATTGTGGACACGCTGTTTGTCTTTACATCCAGTGGCGTCTTTACTCCTGATCTTACCCGACTGGCACAAGTGCAGTATTTGTTACAGTGTATCAGTTTTCTGTCTTGTAACACTGGACACAATCAGAACAGGTTTCCAGTTTCCATTCTCTTTGGTAGTAAAAAAATAAAAAATAAATGAAGGTTTCTATTCACTGACAGCAAGCCAAGCCGCCATGTTTTTCTAATCCTGTACAACCCCTTTAACTGCAGTCGGCGTACTGAACCTGCTTCCCACGTCTCTCGCTTTCCGATCTCTTCTTGGAAGAGGATCTTGAGGACAGATGGTTGGAGATTTGCAAGGACTGAAACAAAAAGCGGAGCAGACGGACCAAAAAGGCAGCACCCGGTGACATATTTATTTTGTGGGGTCTACAGTGAGGGGCATAAGGACATCCGAGAGACATCTGGGACCGAGCGAGAGATGCCAGCGGGGAGACGTCTCCGGCTCCTTGCCTGCATGTTACGGTGTTGCTGTGAGGTTGAGGTCCATACACGTGTGCGTCCGATATTATTCCAGACAAACATGGCTCCTACTATGGTGGTCACCCAGCTTTTCTAGACTCCTGAATGGCCCCTCTGAGGGAGGAGATGTATTCATGTATCAGTCCATTCCAGAGTGTAGGAAAGCTGGGGGACCACAGGGAGCGGACAGAAAAGGTTGAATATTTCCATCCTGGGGTCACTGATGACGCCTCCGTTATGCCTGATTCACACAGTCAGTGTTCGGTCAGTGATTGTGAGCCAAAACCAGGTGCGGCTCCAAACACAGAACAGGTGCAGATCTTTCCCTTATACCTTAGGCTCCAGTCCTGGTTTTGGCTCGCAATCACTGATGGAAATCCCTGACCAAAGACCTCATGCACACAAAAGTATTTTCTTTCCGTGTCGGTTCTGTATTTTTTTTTTTTTGCAGACCGTATGCAGAACCATTCATTTCAATGGGTCTGCGAAAAAACCTGAAGTTATTCCATGAGCATTCTGTTTCCGTATGTCCTATTATTGTCCGTATTACAGACAAGGATAGTGTCACCGAGGTTCCTGGCCTCGGTGAAGTAAGAGCTGGTTTCACGTTGCTGTTTAGTATGGCTGTAATAGCTGATCCGGGACTGCTCTTACTGGGAGTAGTCAAAGTGCTGGGTGGGTGACTACTCCCCACATTCCAGGCCGGGTCTTGGTTTTGGGCTATAAAACACAGGCAGCACTGTCCGGTGGTGTGGATTACTCTTCTCTGACAGTGGAGCTCTGTCAGTCTCTGTGTTGGGGCCTGGTAGTTTGGGCTACCTTGTTGGTGTAAAAAGCAGGTGGATTCTGCTTTGTCCCAGGACTTCTTCTTTGCTGCATGGTGTGAACGAACACCAGAATGACAAGGTGACTGTTTTCCTTGAAACTGATTTTTTGTTTTGTCATTTAGTTAATGTGTGAATAAACACCGAACTGTGTAATTTAAAGACTTTGTCGTTGCCTCTATACTGCGTCCGCTAACCTGCCTACCAGAGCGAATCCCCATTATTGGTGGAGGATGCGGGCTGCGCAGTGAGGCTGGCCTGAAGGCCGAAAATCTTTTGTTTTTCCGGGCCACGGTTGTATGTCTTACATCAAACCAGCGAGACTACAACCTGTGTCCCTTGACAAAATGGAAGCTGTGGTGAAAGCCCTCGTGGAGGCTAATAAGCAGCAGCAGGAAACCAACCAGCTGCTATTACATGTGATGGCTTTACAAGCGTCAGGAGCGTCCCAGAACGTCCACAATGCACGGAAATCGGTCCGTGCGGCGATCTCTAAGATGACCCCCTCGGACGACGTTGACACCTATCTGGTGGTGTTCAAAAAGGTTGCCGTGAGGGAGAAGCTACCCCGAGATCAATGGGCTGAGGTCGTCACGAACCCACGAGACCTCAGTATTATGATCCACTGCTATGCTGGACCGTCTGTTGGCGGATGTATTCTGGAGGGCTTTGCCATACCCTCTCCAGCACTGGATCGGCCAGGTGTCTCCTGGTAATGACCTTGAGATGGTCGACCTGGTGGAGCGATATGAGGCTACCAGGAATCTACAGTGGGATTCTTTTGAGAGGGGGGCAGTCAAACCCTGGAAATCTCCACCCCAGACCCGGCGGCTGGAGCCAGCAAAATCCACCCGGGATGTACCCCCTGCAGACCTAGCTCCGATGGTCTGCTGGTGGTGTCAGGAGCCTGGCCACATAAGGGCCGATGGATACTAACTATGGCTACCGCCACTCATTGTATGCCAGGAAGCTGTGTGCAACAGGTACCCCCGAGACAATAGACAAGTAGGAGACACTCTGGCGGTGGCTCTGCTGAACTCAGGGAGTCTGGTGTCCCTGGTAAGAGCTGCCCTGGTGCTGCCCGCCGAGTATACTGGCCGAAAAGTCTGGGTCGTGTGCATCCATGGAGACTTAAAGGACTATCTCACCGCCCTGGTGTCTATGTCCACGGTGGCCGGCAGGTGGAGTCACAAGGTGGCCGGCGCTACCAAATTACATTATGAAGTTTTAATTGGGAGAGACTTCTCGGGTTTCCCGGCACTGTGGCCTGATATGTGAGAGTGGCGTAACCCCAGTAGAGTGGCCCGGCTCAGGGGCTAAACCGGAACCCTGGGAACCTGAGAACAAAGGGCCAGCGGTAGTGGTGATCGCCACTTCGGTGAAAGAGGGGGAGGCAACCCCGCTGATTGTAATGGTGGGAGATGTGGAGGATTTGCCACTGGGCAGACCTCAACGTCTCCGGGGAAAATTTCGGTACAGCACAGCACCAGGACCCGACTCTATCTCGGGCCTGGGAAAATGTGGTAATAGTTGAGGGTGAACCTCAACAACCGGGGGGCGAGTCGATGTTTCCCCATTTTGTGATTCATCAGAAGATGCTGTATCGGGTAAACCAGCTGCTGGGTGAGCATATTGAATAGCTGGTGGTGCCCAAGTTGTATCGCAAGCTCGTGTTGGAGCTAGCCCACCAACATGTTCTTGGGAGACACCTGGGCCAGCAGAAAACACAAGACCGGATTCTACAGAGGTTCTACTGGCCCAGTGTGTTCAAAGAGGTGGAAGAGTAGTAAGTCTTACCGAACCTGCCAGATAACGAGCCCCCAGACACATTTCCGTAGTCCCCTGGTCCCTCTCCAAGGTTCCGTTCGAGCGAATCGCTATGGACCTTATAGGCCCAGTAGCGAAGTCCGCTAGAGGGCACCAACACATCTTGGTCATCCTAGACTACGCCACTCGGTACCCGGAGGCGGTGCCCCTGCGTCATACATCAGCCAAACTCATAGCTAAGGAGTTAATGGAGATGTTTTCCTGAGTGGGACCACCTAAAGAGGTTCTGACCGACCAAGGGACTCCTTTTATATCAAAGGTCATGAGGGAACTCTGTAAGTTACTGCACATTAAAACAGCTACGGACGTCCGTTTATCACCCGCAAACTGGCGGCCTGGTAGAGAGGTTTAATCTAACATTAAAAAACATGTATGTGGACACCGGGGCTGTCACTGTTATATGAGCACTGGAGCCGCCTCCGTTATGTTGGCACTGGATGGCTCAGTTATGGGGGCACTGGAGCCATCTATGTTATGTTGGCACTGGATGGCTCAGTTATGGGGGCACCGGAGCGTCTTCTGTTATGTGGGCACTGGAGCCATCACTGTTATGTGGGCACTGGATGTCTCAGTTATGGGGGCACTGTGGTTGGCTTTCTTGTTATAGGGTCACTATAGCCATCACTATTATGGGGGCAGTGGACAAGTAAACATTTTGCAATGGCAAATTCAGTATTGGCCTGTCACCCCTTCCTTCTGCTTTGACAGCACCCCGTAAAATGTGACTTCATAGTGTACAGAGTCGCAGACTCTCCACAGAGGAGCATGTCTTATATGGAGATGGAGGGGTTGCGTACACTCCCACGCCTTATATACAATATGGGACAAGACCAGGGGGTCTGAGGGAGCCTGCGGATGGGTAACAAAGCCCCCCTACTGTGAGTTTTTTGAGCCATTGACATTTTTATGATCGAGAACAAGCGCGCCATGGATGGAAGTTTAGGAGGTCAATGTCTCATTTACCGGGGCAGGCATGGTCTATGGGGGGCACAGCATAGGGATACAACTGACTGACATAACATATACCCCTCACATAGATTCTGCCTGCAGATGTCATTCCCTAATTGGACCACAAGATGGCGATAAGAGGAGCACATTGAATCCTGTGCTGATTTTTATTGCAATATTGGGGGATTTTTTTTCCTGATGAATAATCTTCAGCACATGCTGGGGGTTGTAGTCTTGCAATAGCAATAACTGAGTGACAGACTTTCAGATACATGGTAACATGGCACTCGCAGTGCAGAAAAGCTTGCCACCCTTTTTACTACCCAGAATTCCCCTTCCTCTTCTTTGTGGGCTCCTGACTCACATGGAGGAATGTCAGCCCCATTACTGGTTACTTCTTGTCTTCAGTCGTTTCCTCGTCTTGGCCTCCAGTGCTGGGGCCCCTGTCTCTTGGCTTGAGGTGGTGGTGGTGGTGGGGGGGCTCCTTTGCCTTCTGGCACTTTGTGATGCCATTAATGGTGGAGACTTCAGCCAACAATTTTGAGCCAAAGCATAAGTGATGCAAAATATCCCGGAGACTCCTCATTGTTTAATGTTCGGCACCCAAGCTGTGCCCGTCAGATGTTGGCCACTAAGATGCCAAAGTCGTGGAAGAATGAGAGACGAGAAAGAAAATACATGATAGTTTTAGTATTTTTTTAGTTTTTGTGCCTTATTTAAACATAGGGACAAAACTGCTGACAGATGCCATTTAAAGGGGTTCTCTCATAAGGATGTCATAGCGGGGGCTCCACCCTCCAGACCCCATTTTAAAGCCTCATTCACACGTCAGCATTCCATGTACGCGTTCTCCACGGACAGCACACGTCCCCATTCATTTTAATGTGTGTATTCACACATCAGTGTTTTAGCGCGGTCCGTGGGATGCACGCTCTATTTTGTCCGTTATAGTCTATGGGTCCGTGAAAAACCACGGATGCCATCTGTGTTTCACGGATCTGAAAATTATTTTTCAACTGTGCAGTGTCAGTGAAACACGGATGACACACGGACAGCAAAAAAAAAACGGACACACACGGATCCTTCTCCCTGGTCTGATCAGGTAGGTAGATCAGAGCAGAGACAGGAGAGCCAACACCGTAAGGCCTAGTTCACACGAACGTATGGCTTTTATAGTTTTTTGCGGTCCGTTTTTCACGGATCCGTTGTTCCGTTTTTGAGTTCCGTTGTGTTTCCGTTTCCTTTCCGTTTTTCCGTTCCGTTTTTCCGTATGGCATATACAGTATACAGGAATTACATAGAAAAAATTGGGCTGGGCATAACATTTTCAATAGATGGTTCAGAAAAAACGAAACGGAAACGGAAGACATACGGATGCATTTCCGTATGTGTTCCGTTTTTTTTTGCGGAACCATTGACTTGAATGGAGCCACGGAACGTGATTTGCGAGCAATAATAGGACATGTTCTATCTTTCAATGGAACGGAAATACGGAAACGGAATGCATACGGAACACATTCTGTTTTTTTTGCGGAACCATTGAAATGAATGGTTCAGTATATGGACCGTATACGGAACGCAAAAACCGGTAGTGTGAAAGAGGCCTAAGGTTGTACAATTGGCAGACGTTGGGGCAGATTCTCCTCCATGAGCAGCCCTTACAGGACGTGTATCGGAGCGGCGCTCAGCATACGTCCTGTTTTCTGCGCGTCGAGCAGATGCGAGAGGATGGGAGAGGCCGCTATGTAGGGCAGAGCATTGAAGCAGGATGTGTAGAAAGTGCTGCCTGAGGCTATGGGGGCACAATCTCCGACTGGTCGAAAATAACTTCACCTGACACGATGCTGCAAGATCAGCAGATGAGGCGGACGGGGCAGGGAGCGGTCACGCGTCCTCCGCTCTCCAGCCCTGCACCTGGGGCTTTGCAAGTAAAACTTAAAGGGGTTGCCCCAAGATTTAAATGTATCTCCCCTAAACACAGCTTCGAGGATATATACTCATATAGGAGGGGGTCTGAGCACTGGGACCATCGCTGATGACAAGAACGGGTTGTCCGTTGCCCCCCTATAGGCAGGGCTGCAATGGGAAATTAAAGTAGCCCTGGAAAAAAAAAACTAAAAGTGGCCTCATGTTGTGGGGGGGGGGGTCCAACACAGCGTTACACACAATATAGCTCAAAATACCACAATGGAACACAAAATACTACCCTAGCAGTACCACCCAGTACAGCACAATGTACTGCCCCTCTGATGTAGATGTTCTCTTTCCTCATCTTCTCCATTCAGCCCAGACCTCCATGACAACCTCTGAGGACTGTAGTACAGTTGAATCCAGGAGGGCACCTGCGGCAGCGGCCTGGTACATAGGTCCCTGACCTCATTGAACACTGGGGGCATCAGATCTCAAGAGGAGGGCTCAGGCAACCCGGGGGGGTCATCGGCCCACTGGGATTTCTCCCTGTAGGGTCTGTATGCATGGAGCAGTGGTCTGGCATGTGCGCTGCCATTTCATTCCTCGTGATGGGCCTCATGGGGATAGCTAGCGATCCACAGCAGTCCCATAGATCAGCTCGATCAGTGGGGAACCCATCGGTCAGGCCCCCACAGATCAGAGGATTATCACTTCTCCTGTGGATAAGGGATTCAATTATTTCTTATCGCAACCGCTTTAATCATTGCATCAGGAGGAGTCGTCACCGTCCTCAGGATCTCGGCTGTCAATGGGCATAAGCGTTTACTGTTTACAGATTCACCTCCGAGCTGTATCCAGCCTGGACTCCGGGCTGACACATTGTAACAGATTATCAGGATAGGAGAGAGATCTGTGCTGCTGAGTCAACTCATACAGAGAGGCTTAGTATGTCTTAGGGTTCGGCCGTTCCGTGCATTGGAGACCGCAACATCCGTGCGGCTGCCGCAGACAGATCCAGACCCATTCAACTTTAATGGGTCCGTGATCTGTCTGTATCGCAAAAAAGTAGTGCATTCATTACTTTTTTGCGGTGCGGAACCACGTACAGTAAGCCCAAGAAAGCACTCAGTACTGCTTACGATTCTCCCCCCTTGAAGTGAATGTATCCGCGATCCGCAATGCAGGATGCACACAGCCAGTGCCCGTGTATCGTGGACCCGCCGTATGCGGCCGTGTGCATGGGCCCTTAGGGTTCATGCACACAAATGTATTTTCTTTCCGTGTCCGATATTTTTTTTTTTTTTTGCGTACCGTATGCGGAACCATTCATTTCAATGGGTCCTCAAATAAAAAAAAAGAAGGTACTCCGGGTGCATTCTGTTTCTAGTTGAACAGGTCTGCACCTGTCTGGGCCAGCCACACGGACGGTGCCCGTGCATTAGGGGCCGCAAATTGCACGGAAAGGGCAGGAAACGTTTGTGTGCATGATCCCTAAGGGCTCATGCACACAAATGTATTTTCTTTCCGTGTCCGTTCCTTTTTTTTCCTTTGCGGACCATATACAGAACCATTCATTTTAATGGGTCCGCAAAAAAAGCGGAAGTTACTCCGTGTGCATTCCTTTTCCGTATGTCCGTATTTCCGTTCTGCGTTCTGCAAAAAAAGAGACCATGTCCTATTATTGTCCGCATTACGGTCAAGGATAGTAAAGTTCTATTAGGGGATGGCTGTTCCGTTCTGCAAAAAAACATGAATGCATATGGACATCATCCGTATTTTTTGCAGACCGCAAAATACATATGGTCGTGTGCATGAGCCCTAAGGGAAAGATTTGCACTTCTGTGTTTTTGATTCACAATCACTTTCCACGTTTTTCGTTTCCCACCACTTTCAAGATCTCTGCTTTCTGTCAGTGCGGCTAAAAATCAATCCTGATCATGTCCAGGTGACACACCTCTTGTCACAGTGTATGGGAGCAGTAGACGATCACAGCTGACAGTTCGTGACAATGGAATCCAGTCTTGGCAATCCTCTGTGAGCTCCCTCCTGTCGAATCGTTACAGTGTATCAGTCCAGGTAAAATGTATCAGTCTGGAGTCCAGCCTGAATTCTGCACTGAGCCATGACAGCAAGCAGAGCTTTTGAAAAATGAAGAAGACTTGAATCGTGTTCTATATTACACAATTCCGAAACAACAGTTAAACCTTTAAATCAACTGGATAAATGCACTTTCAGCTGTCCAGAAAAGCTGTAACTTCACTTGAAGTGAATGGAAACCCTAAGGCCCCTTTCACACGGGCGAGTATTCCGCGTGGATGCGATGCGTGAGTTGAACGCATTGCACCCGCACTGAATCCGGACCCATTCATTTCTATGGGGCTGTGCACAAGAGCTGTGATTTTCACGCATCCCTTGTGCGTTGCATGAAAATCGCAGCATGTTCTATATTCTGCGTTTTTCACGCAACGCAGGCCCCATAGAAATGAATGGGGTTGCGTAAAAATCGCAAGCATCCGCAAGCAAGTGCGGTTGCGGTGCGATTTTCACGCATGGTTGCTAGGTGATGATCGGGCTGGGGACCCGATCTGTATTATTTTCCCTTATAACATGGTTATAATGGAAAATAATAGCATTCTGAATACAGAATGCAAAGTAAAATTGTGATGGAGGGGTTAAAAATTAACTCACCGAGTCCACTTGATCGCGTAGTTGCGGATCTCTTGTCTTCTTCTGTAATGTTGAGCTGCCGGCTAAGGACCTGTGGTGACGTCACATCACATGATCCAATCACATGGTTCCTCACCATGGTGATGAACCATGTGATTGGACCATGTGATGAGCACAGTGATGTCATCAAAGGTCCTATTCCTGTGCACAGCAAAGAAGAAGACAGAAGAGATGCCGGCTGCGCGAACAAGTGGATTAAGGTGAGTTAAATTATTATTATTATTTTTTTAACCCCTCCAGCGCTATTGTACTATGCAGTCTGTATTCAGAATGCTATTATTTTCCATTATAACCATGTTATAAGGGAAAATAATACAATCGACACAACACCGATCCCAAGCCCGAACTTCTGTGAAGAAGTCCGGGTTCGGGTACCAAACATGCCGATTTTTCTGACACGCGTGCAAAACGCATTACAATGTTTTTCACTTGGGCATTTTCCCGCAACGCACCCGCTTCTTATCTGGGCAAAAAACATGACGCCCGTGTGAAAGAGGCCTAAAAGAAGACTTTTGTGTAGTCAGCTCCATGACCACGCATGTGGACCGTCATGGGGCTTTCCTGTCTCATGTGCACGCAAGATTGACAGATTCGGTTTACCCTCCAGCTGTATGGTTCCTCGCCCCTGGGGGACCTGCTAAGTGTGATGACCAGGAGCGCCCCCTATTGACCAAAGTAAAGAAATAGCTGAGTGTAAATAGCCGCTCCAGGACCTTTACGCAGCGAGCGATCCCCATAAATGTCCGCTCAGTAACGACCGGGAACACATGTTTTTACTTAGAATCCGACCACATTGTTATAAATAGATGTAACATTTCCCAGAGAACTCATCGAAATCTGCAAATAAGACGAACGTCTCCTGGTACCGAGGGACGGCCGCATACAAGCCCGAAAGAAGGGGCAGAAGGTGATTGCTCCCTAAAGACATGACATCACCCCCCACACCTCCCACGCTCCCTTCCTCCATTTCCCAGCAGCCCCCCTCCCACCTCAGGTCGATCCATCACCAGTTGGTACCAGACTCTGTAACGCCTCCAGATATCCTGCTGAAAGCGAATGGAAAAGATCCCTAGAAAATCATTTACACGCGTCGGGGGTCATTTAGTAATGTCAGTTTGGAGTTAAAAAAAAGTTGCAGGACCCCTGTTTGTGACTTTTTAACACCCGTGCAACAATATTTAGTTGCATGTAGCATTATTTTATGCCATCCTCACCACTGTGGAGTGGCAGGCGAGGTGCAGGGGTGTATGGGGGTCGCGGCCAACAGCCTCGGAAAATTCACTACCATATATACCTGGAAACAAGCGTAAATTCTGGCGCACAGACTGCTGAATCATAAATTAGGCGCATCCTCCAGCGGGCGCACGGACTGCTGCATCATAAATTAGGCGCATCCTCCGGCAGGCGCACGGACTGCTGAATCATAAATTAGGCGCATCCTCCGGCAGGCGCACGGACTGCTGCATCATAAATTAGGCGCATTCTCCGGCAGGCACAAGGAATGCTGCATCATAAATTAGGCGCATCCTCCAGCGGGCGCACGGACTGCTGCATCATAAATTAGGCGCATCCTCCAGCGGGCGCACGGACTGCTGCATCATAAATTAGGCGCATCCTCCGGCAGGCGCACGGACTGCTGCATCATAAATTAGGCGCATTCTCCGGCAGGTGCACAGACTGCTGCATCACAAATTAGGCGCATACTCCGGCAGGTGCACGGACTGCTGCATCATAAATTAGGCGCATTCTCTGGCAGGTGCACGGACTGCTGCATCATGAATTAGGCGCATCCTCCGGCAGGCGCACGGACTGCTGCATCACAAATTAGGCGCATACTCCGGCAGGCGCACGGACTGCTGCATCATAAATTAGGCGCATCCTCCAGCAGGCGCACGGACTGCTGAATCATAAATTAGGCGCATTCTGGGGCAGGCGCATGGACTACTGAATCATACATTGGGCACATCCTCCGGCAGGCGCACAGACTGCTGCATCATAAATTAGCCGCATCCTCCGTCAGGCGCACAGACTGCTGCATCATAAAGTAGGCACATCCTACGGCAGGCGCACTGACTGATGCATCATGAATTAGGCGCATTCTCCGGCAGGTGCACAGACTGCTGCATCATAAATTAGGGGCATCCTCTGGCAGTTCAGGGGCTATCAAACAATTAAATACCGCCATAAAAACCTTGTCTTTGATAAATAACCCCCTATGTGTTGGAATCGTCGACGATCAGCGGTAATCAAGTGTTCCATTTCCCTGCAGCGCCACCACAGGAGAAATGTAGCATTGCACAGTTCTCACAGTGAAAGCAATGGACTGTCCCTGTAACTCCCAGATGTGCCGAGTCCTCCAGAGAGGGCGACGCTCTTGGTTCCTGACTGGGTGGAACCTCCCTACAATAAACCCCTCTTCAGATTAATATGCAGCCGATGGTGGATTTTCAGAGAACTTTTTGTTTCTTCACTTCCCCATCAGTAGAGACAATGCAGAATTCCTTCCGTGGGTTTTCTCCACAGATGCTCCTGACCCTTTAAGTCTGGTGATGGGGGCACCTGTTTGGGCCAGTCAGGGGGTGTCACAGCAGACTGTTTACAAGGCACCTGTTTGGGGTTAATGGCAGATTGTCAGCATTTGTTGCAGCATGTTGGGCACTGAGAGGGGTCTGCGGCGACCTGCTGTCACTGAGGGTCTTGGGGCCGAGCAAGTAAAACATATACATATGTATATATACAACTGGCATTTGTCAGGGGCTCGTACTCCGCACATGCAGCTTACACAACCTGTTACCCTTCGCTACCATATGGTTACTGTATATACAGGGACACATACGGGTGAGCCATAACCAGAGTCATCCCTGAAGAGCAGGCAGCAGGAGACGCCCCATCACCTGTTTTATACTGCGACCAAGGGAGGACTGGGAACCTGATGTGGCCCTGGCAACAAAAAAAAACTAATAGTATCCCCATGGTGTAAACGGGTGCAAATTGGCAGAAGGCTGGGACAACAATACCACGGTGCAGCACAAAATTTTACCCCAGCAGAACCAAATACCACGGTGCAGCATAAAATACTGTTCAATATAAGGGCTTGTTCACACGGCTGTAGTGCTCCCGTGGCCGTATTGCGGGCCACATACGGCGGTTCAGCAATACACTAGACACCGGCCGTGTGCATTCCGTATTACGGATGCGGAACCATTCACTAGAATGGGTCCGCAAATCCGGAGATGCGGAACGGAAGCACGGAACAGAACCCCACGGAAGCACTACGGAGTGCTTCTGTGGTGTTCCGTTCTGTGCTTCCGTTCCGCAAAAAGATAGAAACGGACGGATCGCGGCCCCCATTTAAGTAAATGGGTCTGCGATCCGCATGCGGCTGCCCCACGGTCGGTGCCCGTGCATTGCGGCCCGCAGCACGGGCAAGGAGCCCTTACGTTTATGCAAATTAACCCTAACTGAACTGTTTGGCGGGCTTGTGACCATGAGGAGGGGCTTGGGCGACCCCCACCTGGCTATCAAACCACCAGGAAGTATCCCTGTAGGGACTATGGTTAGCCTGCCCCTCACTGTGGCTATAGGGAGCCCTGCTGCCCCATCACTCATCCCACATAGCTGTATATACTCCACTTGGGACGACTATAGTGTCTGGACACTGGGGTCATGAATGCACATTTTTCCCTCGCTACAAAAATATTGTGGTTGATATGGGGGGACATTGTGGCTGTCAAAGGGGCGTTATGAATGTCATTATGATGGGGGCATCGTGTCTAGCACTGGCACTGTGGCTATTCTTAAGGTGGGCAAATTGTGGCTGTAATAATTATGTGGCATTGTGGGTGGAACTGGGGCCACTATGGTTTCCATTGTTATGGGGGCATTGTGGCTAGGACTGGGGCACTTTGGCTATCATTGTCATGAGAGTATTATCACCTGCCATTGTTATTGGGGCACTGTGGCTGGGACTGAGGGAGGACACTATGGCTTTCCTTGTTGTAGGGGCATCGTGACCTGTCATTGTTATGGGGCTTTGTGGTTGGGAATGGGAGGGGAGCTTGTTTTTTGTTAATATGGGGGCATTGTGTCTGGGACTGAAGGCATTGTCATTTTCTCTGGGGGCAATGGGTCCTATCATTGTTATGGGGGCACTATGGCTTTTCTTATTGGGGTATCGTGGTCTGCTATTGTTAGGGGGGCATTGTGGCTGGACTGGAGGCTTTCTAGCATTCCTTGTTGTGGGGGCATTTTGATTGACACTGGGAGGGGAGCTTGATTTTGATTAATGTGGGGGAAATATGACTTTTCTTTTTATTATGGGGCATTGAGGACATGGTAATCCCCCCCCAATCTCTCTGCACCCCACAGCCAGACGTCCGTATAAAAATAAACTACAAACCCAGTATCATCCCCCCCCTCCCTAAAAGGATGATGATGTCACTTGGTCACATGACTCCTTGGCAGTCAGAGCTGGTGGTAACCTATAGATGAGGACGCAGTTATGTGAGGTCAGTGGGGACAAACCAATAAACATCATAGGGTCCAGTGACCTGTATGGGGGGCCTCATCTGGTGGACCCCGCCTAGGAATCAATAGACGGCGGTTTGCACATTGCATTCACCTTCATGGATGGGCAACCACTTACATGAATGCATTATTAACCCCTGTATGACTGCAGGGCACTCACTGGACTGAGCGTCATCACAGTCTCAATCCGGTCTTATATTTAAAGGGTCTTTCCAGTTTTATTTAATTCAGCAAATTTCTAATAAACGTTTTCCCTTTTTTTTTATTTATTTTTTTACTATTTTCAATATATCTGTTAGACAATTCAGTCTGACATTTTACTTGCACTGATACATTGTAACAAGGCTATCAGGACAGGAGAGATGTGGACTGCTGATGTGTTTAGCTCACAGAGGATTGTCTGGACTGGATACAATTGTAACAAACCCTCAGCTGTGATCGTGTCCGGCTCAAATGGGTGCACAGCTTGTGCCGCAGGAGTGAGCTCTGATACACTGTAACGAGACATTTGGCATGATGGATGTTTAAGGCTATTTTCACACTAGTGGCAGGATGGATCCGACAGACTGTTCACCCTGTCGGATCCGTCCTGCCCCTATTTCGCCGGACCGCTGCTCCGTCCCCATTGACTATAATGGGGACGGGGGCGGAGCTCCGGTGCAGTACGGCAGTGCACGGCGAAAGGCCGCCGGACCAAAAGTCCTGCATGTCCGACTTTTTAGTCCGACGGCCTCTCACTGCGAACTGCCAAGCTGCGCTGGAGCTCCGCCCCCATCTCCATTATAGTCAATAGGGACGGAGCGGCGGTCCGGCGGCACGGCGAAATAGCGGCAGGAAGGATCCGACATGGTGAATAGCATGTCGGATCCGTCCTGCCTCTAGTGTGAAAGTAGCCTTAATGATCAGGTTATGTTTTTAGCCTTTGGTTGTTAACAAGGATGCTTTAGTTCACTGACAGAATGCAGAGGTCTTGAAATGAATTTGGAATTTAAGATGCTGAAAAAATACGCCAACTGTCACTCCGAAAACATATGTTGTAGGAAGCACTAAGCGTCTCTGTATGACTCCTGCCATATTCACATACAGACTGTAATAAATTATAGAAGAATTCAGATTCCGGCCCCGGGAGATCCTGCCCCCCCCCCCCCCCCCCCATCAGTAAGTAATTGAATCATAGCCAATGCCTCGTGTCTCTACTAAATAAATGATGCAGTGTGAATATACATCTGAGGGGAGTGCGTCTCAGCACCTGTGTATATACCGTGTATATCTATGTATGTGTGTATATACTGTGTGTGTATATACTGTGTTATATATACTGTGTGTGTGTGTGTATATACTGTATATGTCTATGTATGTGTGTGTGTATATACTGTGTGTATATACTGTGTTATATATACTGTGTGTATATACTGTGTTATATATACTGTGTGTGTGTATATACTGTGTTATATATACTGTGTGTGTATATACTGTGTTATATATACTGTGTGTGTATATACTGTGTTATATATACTGTGTGTGTATATACTGTGTTATATATACTGTGTGTGTATATACTATGTTATATATACTGTGTGTGTATATACTATGTTATATATACTGTGTGTGTATATACTGTGTTATATATACTGTGTATGTCTATACTGTGTTATATATACTGTGTGTGTATATACTGTGTTATATATACTGTGTATGTCTATGTATGTGTGTATATACTGTGTTATATATACTGTGTATGTCTATGTATGTGTGTATATACTGTGTTATATATACTGTGTGTGTGTATATACTGTGTGTGTGTATACTGTATATATCTATGTATGTGTGTATGTATATATTGTGTGTGTATATATACTATGTTATATATACTGTGTGTGTATATACTGTATATATCTTTGTATGTGTGTGTATATACTGTGTGTGTGTATATACTGTGTTATATATACTGTGTGTGTGTATATACTGTGTTATATATACTGTGTGTGTATCTACTGTGTTATATATACTGTGTGTGTATATATAGGTGTCTGCGCGGTCTCTACCTGTATATTAGACCAGAACTTCATTATTTGGTGCAATTTGGACCTAAAAATATCTATTATCTGATTTTATTTATGTGCTAATGTACAACTAAGGAAACCGTAACTAATAATCGCAGTGGTAACGGGCGCCCCAAGTATTACCCCGACGGCTGGTTAACCTTATCACGGCCCCCGCTGCCACCGCCTTCATTGCTACTCATTAGCGGGATGTAAGGACAGTCATGTCCACAGAGGGGGTCTCCAGGCCGCTGCTCAGTGACCACCTCCCTGTCCTCCCCCGATCGTCACTGATACAACTTCACAGCTAAATGATGTTTGCCGTGCGCTTATTTTAATTAAATAATTTGCTTTTCACCTTTAGGGACTAATTAATTGTAAAATGAGAGCCTCGCCAGCCGCATATTAATGTGTGCGACGCCTTCGGCTGCAGATCTGATTTATATGCAGGAAAACGCTTTGTACCGTAAACCGTCCTCCGCTTCATCCTCACTGTACGACCTGATCCTCAGCCTTGATGTAAAGGGCACGTCCAGTCACCTCAATGGGCGTTCTGGTTTATACATGAAAAGTTTTACAACTTTCTAATAGACTTTGGGGGTCATTTATCAAAGACCTTTGTCTCTGATAGCCCCTGCACTGCAGGAGGATGGTGAGGTAGGTGCCTGCACTGCAGGAGGATGGTGAGGTAGGTGCCTGCACTGCAGGAGGATGGCCAGGTAGGTGCCTGCACTGCAGGAGGATGGCGAGGTAGGTGCCTGCACTGCAGGAGGATGGCCAGGTCGGTGCCTGCACTGCAGGAGGATGGCGAGGTAGGTGCCTGCACTGCAGGAGGATGGCGAGGTAGGTGCCTGCACTGCAGGAGGATGGCGAGGTAGGTGCCTGCACTGCAGGAGGATGGCGAGGTAGGTGCCTGCACTGCAGGAGGATGGCGAGGTAGGTGCCTGCACTGCAGGAGGATGGCGAGGTAGGTGCCTGCACTGCAGGAGGATGGCGAGGTAGGTGCCTGCACTGCAGGAGGATGGGGAGGTAGGTGCCTGCACTGCAGGAGGATGGGGAGGTAGGTGCCTGCACTGCAGGAGGATGGCGAGGTAGGTGCCTGCACTGCAGGAGGATGGCGAGGTAGGTGCCTGCACTGCAGGAGGATGGCCAGGTAGGTGCCTGCAGCAAAACTCTACTCCACTTAGTTCTATCTATTATCTATCTATCTATCGGTCGCCTCTGTATACATGGCGGCTTCCTGTTAGTAGATTAGTCGGGGCTCCTGGTCACGTTGATGTCCTGCCTTTGTCTCATCGCTGGTCCGGCGGTTTCCATCCATTGTGTTTGGCTCTTGACTTCTCTTCCATATTTCCACGCTGTGCCTGTAATGTTCAGGTTGCACAGGAAGGAGCGGAGGTGTCCTCTCCGCATTACCTCAGCCTCCACGCAGGAAGGCCTGGCAGCCGCTGTAGCATTACCCCATGACCTGCAGTCACGGTAACATAAGAGGGACATGTCCGCTAAGCCGCGTGCATCCTCCCAGTGACAGACTGGAACGCTGTCCGGTCAGCGCCACGTCCCTCATCTCCCAGGAATCCATCATTCAGCCTAAAGTCGAGATTAGATGAGTATTTAGTGGATTTGCTCAGATGTGGGGCTCAGGGCTGAGATGCCGCATCAATACGCCAATGACCTAAATGAAACTGAAATTTCACATATAACGAAGAGTTTTCCAGTTTGATGTAAATAATCCTAAACATCATATAATGGGAAATTCAGCAACCTTCTAATATACTTTGTGATTTAATTCCTTACAGTGTTAAATATCTCTGATTGCTGTCAGTGAATGAGAACATTCTTGCTTATATACACAGTGAAAACCCAATACTAGATCCAATACTTCTTACTGAGAGGCTGTTGAATCTTCTACAGATCCTGTATTATACTCCAGAGCTGCACTCACTATTCTGCTGGTGCAGTCACTGTGTACATACATTACTTATCCTGTACTGATCCTGAGTTACATCCTGTATTATACTCCAGAGCTGCACTCACTATTCTGCTGGTCCAGTCACTGTGTACATACATTACTTATCCTGTACTGATCCTGAGTTACATCCTGTATTATACTCTGGAGCTGCACTCACTATTCTGCTGCTGCAGTCACTGTGTACATACATTACATTAGTTATCCTGTACTGATCCTGAGTTACATCCTGTATTATACTCCAGAGCTGCACTCACTATTCTGCTGGTGCAGTCACTGTGTACATACATTACTTATCCTGTACTAATCCTGAGTTACATCCTGTATTATACTCCAGAGCTGCACTCACTATTCTGATGGTGCAGTCACTGTGTACATACATTACTTATCCTGTACTAATCCTGAGTTATATCCTGTATTATACTCCAGAGCTGCACTCACTATTCTGCTGGTGCAGTCACCGTGTACATACATTACTTATCCTGTACTGATCCTGAGTTACATCCTGTATTATACTCCAGAGCTGCACTCACTATTCTGCTGGTGGAGTCACTGTGTACATACATTACTTATCCTGTACTGATCCGGAGTTATATCTTGTATTATAATTCAGAGCTGCACTCACTATTCTGCCGGTGCAGTCACTGTATACATACATTACTTATCCTGTACTGATCCTGAGTTACATCCTGTATTATACTCCAGAGCTGCACTCACTATTCTGCTGGTGCAGTCACTGTGTACATACATTACTTATCCTGTACTGATCCTCAGTTACATCCTGTATTATACTCCAGAGCTGCACTCACTATTCTGCTGGTGCATTCACTGTGTACATACATTACTTATCCTGTACTGATCCTGAGTTACATCATGTATTATACTCCAGAGCTGCACTCACTATTCTGCTGGTGGAGTCACTGTGTACATACATTACTTATCCTGTACTGATCCTAAGTGATATCCTGTATTATACTCCAGAGCTGCACTCACTATTCTGCTGGTGGAGTCACTGTGTATATACATTACATTACTTATCCTGTACTGATCCTCAGTTACATCCTGTATTATACTCCAGAGCTGCACTCACTATTCTGCTGGTGCAGTCACTGTGTACATACATTACATTACTTATCCTGTACTGATCCTGAGTTACATCCTGTATTATACTCCAGAGCTGCACTCACTATTCTGCTGGTGCAGTCACTGTGTATATACATTACTTATCCTGTACTGATCCTGAGTTACATCCTGTATTATACTCCAGAGCTGCACTCACTATTCTGCTGGTGCAGTCACTGTGTACATATATTACATTACTTATCCTGTACTGATCCTGAGTTACATCCTGTATTATACTCCAGAGCTGCACTCCCTATTCTGCTGGTGCATTCACTGTGTACAGACATTACATACTTTGTGCAGACACTGAAAAATCAAGATTGCAAGTTTTCAGCTCTGAAGTCTGCAGAATAGTCTGAATGGTGGACAGTTAGTATGTTCTGGCTTATAATCTCCTGTCTAGGACAAGCCTTGGTCACCTTCACCCCGTCCCAGGTCTCCTACATGTAGCCACAGCCTCCACCTCCCGTTATGAGAGCGCACGTTGTACTGTGGAGGATCATGAACTGTGTGATTGATCCTTGTTAGGAGGTTCTGTTACCTCGAGTCTCTCTCGTATCTGCTGGACACAACTTTGGGCCATGTGTCTTATGTCTCCCGATACAATTGAGTTACGTAGTTCAGGCAGAGTTCAGTGATATCTCAAGACAAAGCTCTGTCAGAGTCTGTTCTCCGAGACCTCACATGAGATCTGGAGGAAGTTCCCAGACTGATCCCCCATTAACCTCCCATTAACCAAGCAACACCCCAACACTCCTCCTCCTGTTTGCATCAGGAAAATGTGCATATCTATGGGGGATGAGTGGGTGCAGGACATCTCCAGCTGACCCCACAAGACATCCACCATGCAAATCTCACCATAGCGGCTGACCATGCAACTGCTATGGAACACCTGGAAAGACTTGGTCCAGGCCTGGTAGTTCTTATACCCTGAGATATTATGTAGTGGGAACCTGTGCACAACTGCAAACAAGGGGTTAGAGAACTGGTCCCAGAACTGGAACCAAATGTCAACACCAGAAAGGGGGCCCAGTTGGATGTTTGGTATGGGACCCCCTTTCTTTTCTGTATGCCACCCGATTAAGTTGCTGATCCATTTAAAGCCTCATTTGCCCACCTTTTTCAGGTCCAGGTGAGAGTTTTGTATGCAAGTACTTTAGAGATTATTGGGCAACTCACTTTTTACACTATTTGCACTCGTTGGGTTAAATCTGCCTCGAGGCTGGAGATACAGGTTTGTATAAAGAATACAAGTATTTTCTTTCTGGAAAGCCACAATGGATTTTTTGCAAGACAGTTATTATTTTAATGAGCAGGATCAACCCTACCAGGTAGTGTTCCTGATTTAAGAGGGTTGATCCTGCAGATAGATGCCCCTTAAAGTTTTTGTGCTGCATAGGGTCCATCAGGTTTTTGTTTAAAGGGGCAGTCCTAGGTAAAACTGCAGTGGCCAGGTTTGGGTTGGTCCCAGCATTATGCTGGGTCCCCCGGGGCACCATGTATTGCTGCTCTCCGGAAGGGATGGTAAGGTGTGGTGCACTCCAATGAAAAATAAGTCCAGAGAGTCAGGGTTTGCAGTAAACCAGTAACATAGTAACATAGTATATAAGGCCGAAAAAAGAGATTTGTCCATCCAGTTCGCCTGTTATCCTGCAAGTTGATCCAGAGGAAGGAAATAAGGCAAGTGTGCTTCGTTACTGGAGTGCAAAACAATACAGGACATGCACTGAGCTGGTTTTTCTAGTCTCCTCCTTGGGAGAAGAAGGTCTCATGTTGAGGAAAGGCTAGCTGTCCCTCTCTCTCTCAGAAGGCTGGTGACCCAGGGTCTGTGGCAGAGTATCCCCATCTCAGTGTCTTTTTTGGGTCACTTGTACATTTGGCAGAGTATCTTATACTAAACACTGCTCCTTATCTGCAGATAACTAGGGGCTCTGACTGCTCCACTTATATACTGTACAGGTTCTAATCTAGAACTTTCTAGTGGGAGGGGAGGAGTGGAGAACCACAACCTGAACACAAACATTGTTGCAGTTCCATTCTGCTATAGACTTGTAAAGAGTTTCAATACAAGTCTATAGGAATGACTAAGCAGTTTTTCCAAAAGTGAAAGTAAATCCCGGCAACTGCTTGGATATGCTGAATCTTCTTCTTTTTATTTTGTATATACAAAGAGGTAGCAACAACGCGTTTCGGCACACTGCCTTCTAAAAAGAAGAAGATTCATCATATCCAAGCAGTTGCCGGGATTTACTTTCACTCTTGTTCTTGTGGAGCTCCACTCCTCCCCGCAGCAACGCTGAACTTTAGCAGCTAGCGCTGGCTGGATTTGCCTTTATCTAAGCAGTTTTTCCAGACATAAACAAGTCTTCAGATGTAAACGACAGAGCTGAACCACACAGTGGATAGATCAGTGTGTCTGTCCAAACTTTGCATAGTCCCTAATAGTAACTGTGGCAGAATTCTCAGTGCAGAGACAGAAAGTCCCAAAGTCTCTCAGTATCAGCTGGCTGTGCATTAGCCCTTTCCACACTGCAGAGCAGCTATAGTGCAATAACAGTGCAAACGAACAGGATATATGACGATAAGCATCTAAAATGCAGTTCAACAATAAAAAACAGTATAAGTGTAAACGACAGCATAAATCATAGTGCAAGTTGATGGCTTTTCGTAGTAGCATTAGGGACAAATGTCCATAAACTTTCAAAGTCCCCTTGCTCCAGTGCACTGCAAAACTTCTACAACAGTTTCCATGGACAAACAGGTCATAGCACCACAGTCATGCTTTTATTTTTATATATGGCCGTCAAAGGGGCATTCTGAAAACGATGTAATTTTGGGCCTAAAAGTACAACTGTGTCTTGGAATTTTGCCATTGTTTTATTTTACAGGAACAATTCTAAGAAAGGGACATGAGAGCACTTGCATATAAAGGGGTGTTTCCCGGTAGATTGGGGATGGGGGGGAGGGGGGCTTCTCAAATGGAAAGGGCAGGTGATTTAGAATTCAGATGCTAGGAAGGAATCATTTTCTATGGAAAAACATATCTGTGAATTGTGTTCGAATTTTCCCATCGAAATACAGCAATATGGAAAATATTGATACAAAATTGCAAAATCATGACACAGGAATAACACTGGAAACATTGGGGGAGATTTCTCAAACTGGTGTAAAGTAGAACTGTCTTAGTTGTCCAACCAATCAGATGCCACCTTTCATTTTCCAAAGGAGCTTTCAAAAATGAAAGGTGGAATCTGATGGGTTGATACGGGAACTACGCCAGTTCTATCGGTTTGATAAATCTCCCCCATGGTTTCCATGACATAGTCTTATAGTGGAAAGGAGAGAAGGCAGGAATATTTTTTTTCTCTCTCTCTCTGTCCCTTTAAGAGGAATAACGCTTTCAGAATATAAGAAGGAATTGTGGCCAAGCAAATACACTATACATTAAAGAAGAATTCCGCCCGTCATATGGCTCATTGAGCTATAAAAAATGACTTCAGATGAAACACGACTTGAGCGGCTTCCAAGCACAGGCTGCCAGGGTCTAAACTTCGAATCGCTATCACGTTGACTCACAAGGTTTATAGCAAATCCCTGTCTGCATCCTCCGTCCTCCCTGGAGACACGGGAGCAGCTCTTAAAGGAAAGCTCCACTTCGAACCAAACATATCATTTAGAACGATGAGTATCTTTGCAAATTTTTTGTTGTATTTTCCTGGCACTGATTTTTCTTAGATTACGTCACAAGGTCTCGCTCACATTTCTTTGCCCGTTGGACGTCTGTGAAAAAATCAGTCCATGTTTCATTCATGACGATGTCCGTGAAGAATCCATGTTTGGGCCGTATGTCCATTTTTTGCCATCTGTATTCCATGGACTCTGCTCAGATGAAAATTAATTAAGTGGTCAGTTTGCTCGATTTAACGATAATTTACACAATAATCGGCTTGGGTAAAGGTACCTTAAGGTCTAAGGCCTTGTAAACATTTTAGTGAATCACGGACACCACACGTAGCCATTGATTTTAATGTGTTTGTTCACGTGCACCTCTTTAGTCCTTGATGTGGACCAAAACTCCCACTGAAGTCTATGGGTCCGTGAAAAACCACCGAGGCACTACGGATGGCATCAGTCTTCTGTCAGTGGTTTTTCATGGATCGTTGGTAGGAGATGCTCTAGAAATTTAATTTTCATCTAAACAGTATCCATGGAATACGGATAAAACGCCAAGGGCAAAAAACGGTCACACGGACCAAACCTGGATTCTTTGTGGATAGCTTCATGGATGAAAAACATGCTGGATATTTTTTGGCTTCTACTGAGAAATGTATTGTGGGATTAGGTCAACTGCTGAAAGTTCTTAAGATCACAGTGGTCTCCATAATTTCTAAATGTAAGAAGTTTGGAATAACCAGGACTCTTCCAGAGCTGGCTGCCTCACCAAACTAAGTAATCAGGAGATAAGGGCCTTGGTAACAGAGGTGACCAAGGACCCAATGGTCCGCCTGGCTGAGCTCCATAGATCCTGTGTGCAGATGGGAGAAACTTCCAGAAGGTCAGACATCACTGCAGCCTCCACCAATCTGAGCTTCGTGGCAGAGAGGTCAGAAAGAAGCCTCTCCTCAGTAAGAGACGCATGAAAGTTTGCAAAAAGCTCCTAAAGGGCTCTCAGAATGTGGGGAACAAGATTCTCTAGTCTAATGAAACCAAGATTGAATTTTTTTGCCTCAATTCTAAGTGTCATGTCTGGAGGCAACCAGGCACTGCCTATCACCTGCCCAATACCATCTCTACAGTGAAGCATTGTGGTGAGCCTAAGCACACAGCCAACTCTCCTTGAGTGGCCAAGCCAGAGCCCTGAACCCAATAGGAACATCTCTGGAGAGACCTGAAGATGGCTGTCCACCGACGGCCCCCATCCAACTTTATAGAGCTGGAGATGATCTGCAGAGAAGAAGAGCAGAAAATCTCCAAATCCAGGTGTGTAAACCTTGTGGCCTCATCCCCAAGAAGAATAGAGGCTGGAATCACTGCCAAAGGGGCTTCAACTAAGTCCTGAGTAAAGGGACTTATGGGGTCATTTATCAAACTGGTGTAAAGTAGAACTGGCTTACTTGCCCATAGCAGCCAATCAAATTCCATCTTTCATTTTTGGCCGCTTCTTTGGAAAATAAAAGGTGGAATCTGATTGGTTGGACAACTAAGACAGTTCTACTTTACACCAGTTTCATAAATGACCCCATTAATACTTATGTCAGTGCAAGATTCCAGTTTTTCCTTCTGTAAATTCCCAAAGATTTCTAACATTCTGCTCTCACTTTCTCATTATGGGGGAAAGTTTTTTTGTTTTGTTTTTTAGCACAAGGAGCAACATAACAAATTGCTAAAAAAAGGTAAAGGGGTCTGAAGACTTTCTGAACACATTGTATCCATGCAAGGAAGTGGACAAACCAATAAAATATACATATGGACACACAGGGAGCCGCTTCCTGATTCCTGACGTCCTGCAATTGACCACAAAATAAAAGAAAGGGAAACATAATAACATCTCACTGTGGTAACAAGGCTCGCTTGTCTAACGGGCGGGCGGCCCGAGGCTTCAGTCAAGGGTAACAGAGAATCCCTGTCTGCGCGTCTGTCCTAGAGGCTTCATCTGCCCCAGTAACCTTCATTCAGAGGAGGCATCTTCCCCCTCCCGTGTCTGGATGTCCCATACATGCCTGGCCTAGTTTACAATCATTAAACAACCTAACAGAGCCCAGGGGGTCTTGTCTCCATGGGAAGCCCTTAATTGATTTTACAGGGTGCTCAGTTGGAGCACTGAATGGCAGGATGGAAGATTTCGCTTTACATCCTCCCCACCCCCCTCATTTTTTGTCTTATCACACATCCTTATTGAACCAGCTTGGCTGGCAGTAGTTGCCCTGGGCTCTGGTTGGGCAAAGCATTTTGTACACATTATGGGAATGCTGCAGAGCCGGGAAAAAGTCAACTACAGAGTGGAAAAGGGGCTTAACATTGAGCAAACCAAGACCTCCATAGCCAGGCCCACCACGAGTGACTGAGCAACATGTCTGCGTGTTTATTGATACATCAAGAAGGGTAACAATCACAAAAACATCAACAAAGTTACAAAACTTGGAATGTAATGGATACATATTGGATCAAACCACCTGGGACAACTAAGTCTCACCACCAACTATGCTTCATTGGCAATTCACTATTCCTGTGCAATGGCTGGGACACTGCAAATGAAGTATTTCTGCAATACAAATATCCATGTCTTTTTATGTACATTTTCCTCTCTGGTAGCCCCCCCCCATCTGTCTATCCTTCTGGTCCACCTTCTCCTACATTCAGAGGTGGACTGTCCTCCCCTTCGGTTCTGGCACAGAGATCTCATCATGAATCAGATAAAGAACAATATGAAAAGTGTAGGAGCACTGAATACGGTTCCACCGTGTATCTCTGAGGGAATGTGGGAAGTTTGAGGTTAAGAAGAGCAGGTGAGCTGCTGCCCACCCACAGAAAGGTAAGTCCACCAGATATATGAGCAAAAAAATGGGTTTTACATTTTTGTGGGATAATCCCTTTAGGTAACAATGTTTTCGAGGCATCAGACAGAACTTTTTGTCTTCTCTTCAAGCACCTTTACAACTCAGATACAGCTGATTCCTGCCTGCAAGATGGCTCAGCCGCAGGACCTGTGAGAGGGCCCCCGCTGGGCGCTGACATGTGAGAGGGCACCCGCTGGGCGCTGACATGTCACTCCTTTCTGTGTAAAGAGGAGGGAGGGCTTTTTGGATGGGACACCATATATGAGTGCATTCTCTGGCTAGGTCACTCCCTAGCTGGGGCATTATACATGGAAGCAGGGGCGTAGCTATAGGGGGTGCAGAGGTAGCAGTCGCTACCGGGCCCAGGAGCCTGAGGGGGCCCAAAGACTCTTGTGTCACATAAGACACTGGCATTATAGAAAGTGCATACTGGTCAATTTACACCTCTGGCTGGAGGGAAGGGGTTAGGTTAAGAATTTGGCATGAGGGGGTGCCCTTTCAATGTTTGCCTCAGGCAGCAGGAAGGCTATGTGCTCCCCTCTCCCTTTCCAACAAGGGGGGCCCAAGCTGAACTCTTGCACCAGGGCCCATGAGCTTTTAGCTACGCCCCTGAATGGAAGCACTGTATATGGTGCACAGTTCTGGTTGCAGCGCTGTATACAGGAGAACACTTTGGCTGGGGGCTACAATAAAGGGTACAGTTCTGGCAGAGGCACTAACTCTATATAGGGCCATTCTCTGACGGGGGGATGAGTGTAGATTATTATTATTATTGTTTATTATTAAAGCGCCATTTATTCCATGGCGGTGCACATACATAATACAGACAACTGCACTAAGCATGAACAAGACGAGTTACAGACCCTGCCCGTGAGGGCTTACAAGCTACAAGATGAGAGCACTCTTCAGCTAGGGCACTGTATATAGGGGCAATCTCTGGGTATGTCACTGTGTAGAGTGCACTTTCTATATTTATATGGAGGGCACACTATCTTGATATTGTATATGGGGCATTCTCTAGCTGGGCACTATGTATGGGGCATTCTCTAGCTGGGTACTGTACATGGGGCATTCTATAGCTGGGTACTGTATGTGAAGTATCCTCTATATGGGCACTGTATATAGGATATTCTCTAGCTGGGCACTGTACATGAGGCATTTTCTTGCTAGGCATATGGGGCATTCTCTAGCTGGCACTGTATATGGGGCATTCACTAGCTGGGCACTGTATATGAGGCATTCACTAGCTGGGCACTGTATATGGGGCATTCACTAGCTGGGCACTGTATATGGGGCATTCTCTAGCTGGGCACTGTATATGTGGCATTCACTAGCTGGGCACTGTATTTGGGGCATTCTCTATCTGGGCACTGTATATGGGGCATTCTCTAGCTGGGCACTGTATATGGGGCATTCACTAGCTGGGCACTGTATATGGGGCATTCTCTAGCTGGGCAGTGTATATGGGGCATTCTCTAGCTGGGCACTGTATATGGGGCATTCTCTAGCTGGGCAGTGTATATGGGGCATTCTCTAGCTGGGCAGTGTATATGGGGCATTCTCTAGCTGGGCACTGTATATGGGGCATTCTCTAGCTGGGTACTGTACATGGGGCATTCACTAGCTGGGCACTGTATATGGGGCATTCTCTAGCTGGGCACTGTATATGGGGCATTCTCTAGCTGGGCACTGTATATGGGGCATTCTCTAGCTGGGCAGTGTATATGGGGCATTCTCTAGCTGGGCAGTGTATATGGGGCATTCTCTAGCTGGGCAGTGTATATGGGGCATTCTCTAGCTGGGCACTGTACATGGGGCATTCTATAGCTGGGTACTGTACATGGGGCATTCACTAGCTGGGCACTGTATATGGGGCATTCTCTAGCTGGGCACTGTATATGGGGCATTCTCTAGCTGGGCACTGTATATGGGGCATTATCTAGCTGGGCAGTGTATATGGGGCATTCTCTAGCTGGGCAGTGTATATGGGGCATTCTCTAGCTGGGCAGTGTATATGGGGCATTCTGTAGCTGGGCACTGTATATGGGGCATTCTCTAGCTGGACACTGTATATGGGGCATTCTGTAGCTGGGCACTGTATATGGGGCATTCTGTATCTGGGAACTGTATATGGGGCATTCTCTAGCTGGGCACTGTATATGGGGCATTCACTAGCTGGGCACTGTATATGGGGCATTCACTAGCTGGGCACTGTATATGGGGCATTCACTAGCTGGGCACTGTATATTGGGCATTCTCTAGCTGGGCACTGTATATGGGGCATTCTCTAGCTGGGCACTGTATATTGGGCATTCTCTAGCTGGGCACTGTATATGGGGCATTCACTAGCTGGGCACTGTATATGGGGCATTCTCTAGCTGGGCACTGTATATGGGGCATTCACTAGCTGGGCACTGTATATGGGGCATTCACTAGCTGGGCACTGTATATGGGGCATTCATTAGCTGGGCACTGTATATGGGGCATTCTCTAGCTGGGCACTGTATATGGGGCATTCACTAGTTGGTCACTGTATATAGGGCAATGGACATGAGATTTTTTTTTACTATCCGCAGGCACTGGGTGCCCACAGAAAGGAGATGATGGCTGCCGGTCCCCACCATTGTTGTCTCCTGTTTGATTCTTTATCCTTCATAGCCCCAAATTCCTGAACTATTAAGAAAAGTTGCTGGTCGTATCTGTGGAGGAGACATAATCCAGTGGAGAAATGATAATATTGTGCAGAGGTGACGTGATTTTAATTCTGCAGATAGGGGTCCATTATTAAGACATGTAGGACGCAGCCGTGACAAACCTAGGGACTCGGCGTTACACTCCGCATTCATCATGGACCCTGCAAAAGACTCCTCCATGACACTGGGCCGAAGCTCTACAGTAACATATGGGAAGGGGCCTGTCTGGGCCCCCGGCCAAGGAAAGGGCAGAAGTTTTGTCAGTTTGGCCTTAAGCCACACATTTCTAGGATAGCCGGGTGCCACCCATTAGAACTGGCAAGTAACCCAGCTTTCCTAGAGCCCTGAATGGCTAAACTGTCTCTGCAGAGATAGAGATGTATCTCCATAAGACCAGGCAGATCTGTCTATGAGGAGCATGCAAAAACGGAGCGACAACTCCTGTATGAGCTGTACTGGCAGCCATATTGGTTGTCACCCAGCTTTCCAGCAACAGATATACCTTAGAAAGAGCTAGACAGATTTGTTTAGCAACCTGAATCTGCAGAATGTCAATTTATGCTGCGGACATTCACATCGGATTTCACTCTTAGGGCCAGGGGTGGCCATAGACCCTACAGGGGCCCTCTTGGTGCATAATGATCTGATACTCAACGGCCGCCGCTGCCCTCCTGAGCTCCGCTGTATTACTGTCCTGATGACGGTGATACCGCTAAATACTGTGGTGAGGGTGGCAGTATTTTGTGCTGTCCTGTGGTATTTGCTTCCGCTGGAACGGTATTCTTCACTGCAGGCCCCGTCTACTTCTTTTTCCAGGGCCACTTTAAGTTCCCAATCTGCCCCGGCTTAGGGCTCATGCACATGCCTGAATTTTGCAATCCACATTTTTTGCACACTGCATACGGATGCACTTGTTTCTATTGATACAGCCCCCCCCCCCCCACCAAAAAAAATAATAATCTGTGTGCTGTCCATAACCATATGTCCATTCCACAACCTATAGAACGTGTCTTATTCTGGTCCAATGAGAATATTATTCCTAGTGATGGGAATGAGAAAAATGCGGAAAGTATCCATAATTTACGGATCCGTGGTTTGAGGACCGCAGTATGGACACGGCGCCCTCTGAAGGACGGGGCCCCCTCTGTCCTCCTGCGGCTTTAGACCATGAAGCAGTCCCCTAAGCATTAAATAAAGTATTTAAAAATAAGTTATAGAAATGTTTTAAAAAATAGAAACAAACCCCTAAATATTAAGAATTCCAAAAAAGCATTTCCCCTTTATCATATGTTACTGCTTCCAAAAATGTCCATACAGTGATTTTTTTTGTTTATTTTTTTTGGGACACTTCGCCTCCTCCCAAATATTGAATAAAATATGATCAAAAACTTGCCTGTTTCCCAGAATAATTTCTTTAAAACAATCGCTCACTGGAAAAATACAAAAAGTTATGGGTGTCAGAATACAGCGACACAAGGCAAAATTTATTTTAGTTTTTTAAAGGTTTTTCATTTTTTTAAAGTAGGAAAACATAACAAAATCGATAAACATTTAGTTTCGTTGTAATTGTAGTGACCCCCAAAATAAAATGATCCTGTCATTTTTACTGCAGACTGAATGCTGTTAAAACGAAACCCCCAAAAAAACACTGTCAGAATTGCATTATTTTTTTTTTATTCCACCGCACAAATAATTTTTCTACAGTTTTGCAATACATCATATGACGCCATAAAAAATAAATAAATACAACTCCTTCTGCAATAAACAAGTCCAGACAGAGAAAAAAGAGAAAAAAAAAGTTACGGCCCGAGGATGAAAAAAATTAAAAACCCAGCAAGGTCACCGCCAGAATTGGCTTGGCCTTTAAGAGGTTAAAGAACAGGTGCATTTTGCATGAAGTTTGCTTGGCGCGGAGAGGGTTAATCATTTGCTCCTCTCCAACAATGCAGCCTAAAGGAGGCTCCTGGCACCGGCAGGAGAGCTGAGCTGGTTCCCTGCAGGTTCCTCCGCTCGGACCACCTCAGAGCCCTTGTTTGTGAAGCCCTTGAGATTGTTTAGAGAACGGCTTTGGGTCGACATTCCAGATGAAAGCGGAGGTCTCCATAGTAACACGGCAAGAAAAATAAAAGTGTGAGGAGAGTTTGGCAGAGCCGGCGAATAACACTTGCCCTTTCTCGCGGATTCCCGCAGACAGGAGACGTTTATGTATTGCGGCACATGGGTACGTGTTGGGTAAGTACGCGGCTTTTCTTGTATAATCGGAGAACTGCGGTGCGGGTCAGTCCACAGCAATGTCACAAGATGGCGGGAATTAGCCCTCAGGCTATATAGGGTAATAACGTAGCGGGGTGGTAATGGCGCTATTGATGTGGACAGAACCCTGGTGAAAACTGTCCCAATAATGGAGGACCACTTGGGGTCCTTCAAGTGGTGGTAGAATAGTCTGCGATTGGAGACCCAAGCATTGTAGATTGAAAGTCGGCTCAACCGCTTTCTTGGTAAATATTAACCCTTTCTTAACAGGAGAATATTAGGTAATGGAATGTATGCCATGTCGGGTGCCACAGCACATACCCCCCATCATGTGGAAGCTGAGATGTGAGGAGCACTGTTCCTGTTTCTGAGGCTCTCTCTGCTTTCCCCAGTGTTGGAGATAGCAGCAGAGAGGGGGAGGAGGTTGTATATGGCAGATCAGAGTGTGGAGAGGGGGAAAGCAACCAAGAAGGGCAGCTCATATAGGCTGCAGGTAGGGAGGAAAGCACACACAAGGCAGAGGGAAGACAGCACTGTCCTGGACACACAGATCCAGCATGTGTTACTGGGAAAAACATCCACATAAGATTGAAACTAGGAGTAGGTTGTAAGCTGAATATCAGGGGTCTGAAAATAAATGGATGAAAGATTACAGCTGAAACTTAATGCAACCTTTTATTTTACTCAAGCTCTCTACTAACATAGGTAAAAATCCTTTTATTTCCATATCAAAGGTGTCCATAGTATTCAATGTAGACGAAGTATGACGTCAGCTCCCTCTAGTGGTGGCTGCAGGCAGCCAGGATTAATATCTTTATGTGAATGCAGGGGATTTGGGACTCTGTATAAGAAAAATGGAGCTCGGAGTGCAATAAAGATACATTAAGAAATGATGATAATAAGGATATTTCTGGCATCATTTAGTAGACATTTTTCCAGCTCGTG
This sequence comes from Bufo gargarizans, assembly GCF_014858855.1. NCBI lineage: Eukaryota > Metazoa > Chordata > Amphibia > Anura > Bufonidae > Bufo > Bufo gargarizans. The sequence goes on along the minus strand of NC_058089.1, from coordinate 7,196,283 downwards.
ATGACAGTCACAGGATGCAGTGTTATAGAGCAGAGCGCTGTCACTTAGACAGTCGATCAGCCGTACTGTGATGACATGGGGGGCACTGTGACAGGCGAGGAGCACTGGAGTCTATGACACATTTATAGACCACTCTGCCGACAGCTGTCACGTTATATAGCGGAGCAGCGTTTTAACATGTATGGATGTAAGTGGAGGGTCTCGCCTCTGGAGATGTGTGACATCTCGTAGTGATCATGGGGGACAGGGAAAATTCTGGCCTTTCTGTCACTCATCTCAATGACAGTACCATCAGCCAGGAATAGCTCCCCCTACTGTTTCCTGGCTGCACATTGTGGGCAGAAGTACAAGACTCCAATGTGTTTACCTGGCACAGGCCTTAACAATGGGGAACTGCATCCCATCCTCGGAGGAAATCCTGTGTATGTCAGCACAGCGGCCCGCACACGAAAGTGAGGTGCCCCAGAGGGTCGCAATTCTCCAATGTGAATCCTCCCCATCCCCCTCGTATCCCTTTAAAAGACATATTGCTGCAAATGAATGGAAGCATTCTTATTTTCTTTTCTAAGATAAAAATGGGTCCACGCTCCTGACCTAGTGCTGCTCACACAGCTGGGGATTTGTAACAATGCAGATCAGAACCTGAAGTCAGGAATAGATTGCAACATTGTAGCAGTTTGTAGCTACCAACAGTGAAACATCTGACATGTTGTGTGACCCCAAGTAACAGGATTTGCTAATTGGATGATGCGGCTGTGTGATCGCTGTATGGAAGATTTTGTTCAATATGCCATATGCACTGAAGTCGGCACACGTGCGGCCATGTACCTGTGGGGGGAGGAGACACAGCCACGAATCCGGGGAAAATTTAGAATTACTTCTTATTAGAGCATTTATTTAAAATAATTACTTTCTGGAAACCCCCTACCCCCTAAAGTGTATGAAAAGCAGCAGAATTGTAAGTGCAGCTCTGAAGTATAATATAGGATGTCACTCAGGGTTAGGCCTCTTCCACACGACCGTATGTATTTTGCAGTCCGCAAAAAACACGGATGACGTCCGTGTGCATTTGGTATTTTGCGGAACGGAACAGCCGGCCCCTAATAGAACAGTCCTATCTATTTCCGTAATGCCAACAATAATAGGACATGTTCTATTTTTTTTGCGGAACGGAAATACGGACATACGGAAACGGAATGCACATGGAGTATCTTCAATTTTTTTTGCAGGACCCATTGAAATGAATGGTTCCGTATACAGTCCGCAAAAAAAAAAACTGAACGGACACAGAAAGAAAATACGTTCGTGTGCATGAGGCCTTAGGCTACATGCACATGAATGTTGTTTGTATCCGTGTCCGTTCCGTTTTTTTTTGCGGATAGGATGCAGACCTATTCATTTCAATGGGTCCGCAAAAAATCCGGACAGCACACCGTGTGCTGTCCACATCAGTATGTCTATTCCGTAACCCTGCAAAAAAAAATATAGAACATGTCCTATCTGTTAGGGATTGTTTTAGGCATTGATACAATGGATCCGCAAAAAAACAACGGATGGCATGTGGATGTCATTCGTTTTTCTTTGCGGATCAGCAATTTGTGGACCGCAAAACACATACGGTCGTGTGCATATAGCCTTATAGATAAGTAATTTATTATATGTACACAGTGACTGCACCAGCAGAATAGTGAGTGCAGCTCTGGAGTATAATACAGGATGTAACTCAGGATCAGTACAGGATAAGTAATGTATGTACACAGTGACTGCACCAGCAGAATAGTGAGTGCAGCTCTGGAGTATAATACAGGATGTAACTCAGGATCAGTACAGGATAAGTAATGTATGTACACAGTGACTGCACCAGCAGAATAGTGAGTACAGCTCTGGAATATAATACAGGATGTAACTCAGGATCAGTACAGGATAAGTAATGTATGTACACAGTGACTGCACCAGCAGAATAGTGAGTGCAGCTCTTTAGTATAATACAGGATGTAACTCAGGATCAGTACAGGATAAGTAATGTATGTACACAGTGACTGAACCAGCAGAATAGTGAGTGCAGCTCTGGAGTATAATACAGGATGTAACTCAGGATCCGTACAGGATAAGTAATGTAATGTAGGTACACAGTGAGTGCAGCTCTGGAGTATAATACAGGATATAACTCAGGATCAGTACAGAAGTAATGTATGTACATAGTGACTTAATGGATTAAACTATAAGGCAGAGGTCAAAGGTGATCATTGGCTTCACAGGTACCCTAAGTTCACACCTGAGCGTTTTACAGCGCATTCAAACGCGCTGTAAAACGCTCAACACGTGAAAACCAATGCTTCCCTATGGCCCTGGTTCACACTTGAGCGTTTTACAGCGCGTTTGAACGCGCTGTAAAACGCCCGATGCATAAACAAGTTCTTGAGCTTTTTTTGGGGCGTTTGTCGCGCGTTTTGGCCATAGACTCATTGGACAACACTGCAGTCAATCACACAAACGCGCGTCAAACGCGCGTTTACTATTGCAAAAAACGCGCAGGGTAAGGGTGGCTGATTCAGGACAGACTGGTGAAGCCTCAGTGATGCACAGTAACTGGTGTGAGGAGTATAAAGAGCACTGTGTGACTGGGTGATGATATGAATGAGGCTGCTCACTCCTCCCCCTCCCCTCCTCTGGCTGATGCTGCTGCTGCTACAGCTGGAGAGACACGCAGACTGCACAGTGCAATACCCGGAGACAGACTGCAGTGTATTAGATGAGACAGACCCAGTGTAAGTGAGAGCTTCACTCCAAGCCCTCTGACAGTATCTGGCATATAGTGGGTGACTGGCAGCATGTGACTGCAGCCACTACCACCCTGAGCAGAAGACCCTGCACACAATCCCTGGATCATAACAGCCAGGAACCTGCCCTGAAGCCTGGACTAAAACTTTCACCACCCTGCTGGACAGACTCCTCCACTGGGCTGAAGCACTACTACTCCCCCTCTCTCAGAAAGTGGGATTCATAGCTGCAGAGTTTGCTCCATTCAAGGTACCAGGGGTGAGTCTTCTATTCTGCCTCATCTGTTACTTTATAGAGATACAATGGTTAAGTTTATTGATGTAGCAGAGCTGTGTATGTCAAGTGGCACAGCTGAGGACTGCAAGTAAACCTACATATAGAGAGTTGCTGCACCCTAAAGTATTAAATAACAATTTTAGCTCTGCTGCATCTCTAGTTACTTAAAGGGAATCTGTTGAATAAGCATCTTTGTTAACTGTGTCTTTTAAGAGTTTCTGCAGCAGCTTGGGCACTTTAGATTGCTGGTGACCCCCCCCCCCCCCTCTCTGTCAATCACAGCATAGTGTGTCAGGGCTGTCATGTGCAAAGTCATACTCCCACATGAAGAGAACAGTGGACTGAAGAGCTTACAATTAACCCTTTCTATATGTTTCCAGGTTGTTTATATTTGTTTTGCCTAATGTAGCTTCTGTTTTGTAAATATCAGGAAAAATAATAAAATTTTACAGGTCAGTGCCTTTAATTTAACCCATTCACCACTCAAACTCTAAGCAGTGTTTTAGTAGAAATCTCAAGGACTGTGGTGTAGTTCCTGTGGATTCCTCCCTTTTGTCATGCAGTGTGTACAGCTGTAGGTGGCCTGGCCCTCAGACTGTCCTGGTAACAGACCTCTTTAAAAGCCCCTTGTATGGTAAAGTTATACATTACAGGCATGTGTCAGCAACAGGGAGGGAGGGGGCGCAGCAGGAGCCATCACAGAGATAGCCCCCAGGGTACTGTTATCATGATCATGATGTCAAAGATTTGCATATATATATATATATATATATATATATATATATAGTAGCAGAGCTGATTTTTGTCTATTTGGGTAAGATATTGTAATAGAAGTAACCCTAACTTGCAGCCCTATGTAAAAGCTAACACACGCCACATTGAGATATCACATAAACCTATGTGTTGTGTTGTTTTATATTGGACTACAGGTTAGGATTCCCACTACTATATCTTAACTTTCCTAATGTATAGGATTGTAGGTTAGGGTTAATACTGCAATATAATCTGACTAATACTACTGCTATATACTCAGCTCCACATCCTGCCACATATCGCAGGTAATATGGATTATGTTACATAGGACTGCAGGTTTGCAGTTCCTACATTATGGTTAGTACAGCTATATACTTTATACTCTGGATTCAGCTCCAAATGAATATATGAGAAAGTGATCTCTGCTACAAATGTAGGCGATATTGCAGTGTGTAATGGACTACTTTACATAGGACTGCAGGTTAGCATTACTACTACTATATACTCAGGTTTTAGTATATAGTACTGCTATATATTTTATAGTCTGGGGATACAGTCACAAATAAGTGCATAAGTTCTGCTGCATCTGTAGGTATCATCTTGGCATGTGACTTTACATAGGACTGCAGGTTTGGGTTACTGTCACTATAGATGACTTTATGATGCAGAATTGCAGACCTTTAAAAAATAAAATAAAAATAGACAAATTCATCTTTGCTATAACTTCAGGTGATATCTTCTTGTGTTTTGAGTTATTTTACATAGGACTGCAGGCTGCAGTTCCTACATTATGGTGAGTACAGCTAAATACTTTATACTCTGGATTCAGCTCCAAATGAATAAATGAGAAAGTGATCTCTGCTACAAATCTAGGCGATATTGCAGTGTGTAATGGACTACTTTACATAGGACTGCAGGTTAGCATTACTACTACTATATCCTCTGGTTTTAGTATATAGTACTGCTATATATTTTATAGTCTGGAGATACAGTCACAAATAAGTGCATAAGTTCTGCTGCATCTGTAGGTATCATCTTGGCATGTGACTTTACATAGGACTGCAGGTTTACGGTAAGTACTACTGTGTTGGAACTTAGGAAGGCACAACCCCAAATAAATGACAGGCCATGGCACTGCAAAGACTGCATTGTGCCCTCTATTCTAGGAGATATTCCTTTTTGGAGCTGCGGTGTTGCCCATACCCTACCTCCCAGTAACATGTATAACTAATAAACAGCTGGACACAATGTATAATAACTTGACTCGGGGACTAATGTTGGGGGAAATGACTACAATGTAATCGTATCCAGTGGCGCTCACCAACCTCTGCTGACCATCTATAGGTCTGATTATATATTTATATACATTTATTCATTGCTGTGCTGGTCGGGAAATATCCAGCATGGCTTGTGCGACAAAAAGGGACATCAAGAAGTCACAGTTTCCCTAAGAAATCAAAGTTGAAAAAGTTCTGAATATGTAAAAAGTGCAATGTAAGGAATTCCTGTTTCTTACATGCATTGAATTCCTCTGTTTGTAAAGATCTCTGTTTGCAGTGAGTGAATAGATCTTAAGTTGCATTTACTCGAGTCATTAAGCATCCAGATTATTGGGAATGACCGTGGGAACGGTCGTTCCCCGATAATCTGCCCGTATAAATGTGGCACCGATAAGCGAGCGACATGCTCGTTCTTCGGGTGATCCTGACGCTCATGCAGGGCACCACCGATTCTAGTTTCTGGGCAGTAGATCGTGCAATCTAAACGGGGATCTACTGCCCAGAAACCATGATTCTGTATGGGTTGTTGCGATCCCTCGTCCTCATACAGCGAAGGAGATCACTGCATGTAAATGTGTCTCCTCCACTGAACGAGCAGCCGACTGCCGGGAAGAAACGCTGCAGAATCGTCCCATGCAAATCTACCTTTAAACTCCGGCCATCACAGCATGCTGAGAGTTGTAGTTTTGCAGCAGCCAAGACTGGAGGCCATTCTATTGTAGACTGGTCGACAGTGTCTTTTTCCCATCTGAGTATATCACATTATGACTGGTGGTGGTCTGACCCCTGAGACCCCCGCTAATCCTAAAGATATGGTTGACAGCAGATTTATTATTTTCACTGTGCGCTTACAATGCATTCATGAAGGCTTTAGACCCTTTTACTTTTTTTCACAATATGTTATGTTGCTCTGTGTTTCCCCCATCCTTCTGCAGTCAATACCCCATAATGTGAAAGTGAGAAATCTTTACTGATTTATTAAAAAGGAAAAAATAAAATGTTGCCTTGACATAAGTATTCAACCCCTTAAGGACTCATTCAGATAAACGTAATGGATTCATGCCCATATTGCGGAACGCACACTCTGAATCGCTTCCGTGGGCTTTCGGACCGCAAAAGATAGGACCTGTCTCATCTTTTGCCGTATCTTGTGGATCACGGACCCATTCAAGTCAATGGGTCCACATCCGTAGCACAGAATGCACACGGCCTGTGCCCATGTATTGCGGTCCGCAGCACAGGCGTGAGCCCTTACTCAGAACTAAGTTGAAGCCCCTTTGGCAGTGATTCCAGCCTCCAGTCTTCTTGGATCAGGCCACAAGGTTTTCCACTCTTCTCTGCCGATCCTCTCGAGCTCTGTCAGGTTAGATGGGGGTCGTTGGTGGACAATCATCTTCAGGTCTCTCCAGAGATGTCCCATTGGGTTCAGGGTTCTGGCAGGGCCACTCAAGGACATTCACAGAGTTGTCCCTAAGCCGCTCCTGTGTTGTCTTGGCTGTGTGCTTAGGGACATTGTCTTGTTGGAAGGTGACCCATCAGCCCTTTTAGGCTAGGGCTACACGCCGACATGTGTTGTGTTCTTGGTCACCTCTCTTACCAAGGCTCTTCCCTGCCGATTACTTAGTTTGCTCTAGGAAGAGTCCTGGTTGTTCCAAACTTCTTCCATGTAAGAATTATGGAGACCACTGTGATCTTGGGAACTTTCAGCGCACCAGAAATGTTTTCTCCCCTTCTCCAGATCTGAGCCTCCACACAATCCTATCTCTGGGCTCTACAGGCAGTTCGTTCCTCCTCATTGCTTGGTTTTTGCTCTGATCTGTATTGTCAGCTGTGAGATCTTACATAGACAGGGCTGTGTCTTTCCAAATCATGTCCAATCCACTGAATTTACCACAGGTGACTCCAATCAAGGTGTAGAACATCTTAGAGATGATCCAGAGAAATGAGAGGCCCCCGAGCTAAATGTCAAGGGTCATAGCAAAGGGTCTGAATACTTATATCCATGCAAATATTTTCCTTTTTAAAATATATTTGCAAAAATACATAAATAAATAATATACATACTGTATATATTTTTCATAACAAACAGGGACAGGGTCTGAAGACCTTGCCTTAAATGTCTGCCATTGTGTATGCTTCCATTATTCCTTTCCTTCTCCACCCTTGTTCCTAAAAAACACAATAGTCCTGGCATCGCAGGCCCCCTTGATGTTGTGGTAGGCTGACCTAGGGGTCTCTGGTGTGTACAGTGATCGGGAAAGCGTAAAGCCAGATGCATTCCTCCATGACGTGTGCAGGGGTGTATATATGTGGCCCCCGGGACTAGTGGATGGACAGTGGCGGGCGCCGCATTCCTAGGCTACATTCACACGTCAGTATTTTTCTATAATCCGAATTTCGGTCCGTTTTTTGCGGATCCGTTGTTCCTGAAAATGTTTCCGTATGTCATCCGTTTTTTGCAAATCCGCAAAAAACGGAAACATGTATACATTTCAATAATCAAATAAAGTTGTTTGGATTTCTTTGAAAAAAAAATGAAAAAAATAAAAAATAAAATTTAAATTTGCTATGTGTTTCCAGGAACGGATTCCGCAAAAAACGGAAGACATACGGAATGACATCCGAATGTCTTCAGTTTTTTGCGGATCCATTGACTTTGTATTGTACCAGGATCCGAATTTTGCGGAAAAGAATAGGACATGTTTTATATTTAATCGGACATGCGGAACGGAACAACGGAAACGGACAGCACACATTGTGCTGTCCGATTTTTTTTCCAGGACCCATTGAAAATGAATGGGTCCAGATCTGGTCCTGATCTGTTCCGCAAAAAACGGAACAGATCAGGAAAGAAAAAACGGACGTGTGAATGGACCCTAATAGTGACATCTCAGAAGTTTTGATCAGTGGTGGTCCGGGTGCTGAGACGCTCATTCCTTGATGCAGAAGAGCTCGTCGCTGCGCCTCCTTCAGCTTTGATCAGCTCTCCTAGTCCTGAGAGAGCCGAGCGTGCAGTGTATGGATCCATAGAAAGTATGAGCCCGTACACGGCATGCCCAGATCTCTAAGGTTACGTTCACATCACTGTTTAGGCATTCTGGGAGTCTGACACCGACGGATTCCCATTGACTATAATGGGATCTTGTGGATTTCTGGCATAAATAATGCTGCATGCACTGATTGTTTGCAAGCATTGATGCCAGAAACCATTGGATCCCATTATAGCCAATGAGCAGTGCGCGGCGGTGTGCAGTGGTGTCCAGCTATGCTGGATACGGTAATTCCAATAGTCTGTTCCTCTGCCTGAACAGACTTCCAGAATGCCTAAACCGAGATGTGAATGTATCCCTAGGGGCAGATCAATGCCAAAGGGGCTCAGCTGAGTTCTTCTGTCCCTTTATTTGGGTAATTGTGGGGATGTCAAGACCTGGATCCATCAGACATGTCAGAAGTTTTGCAAAATTGCATAAGAATATGTAACATAAAAATACATAATAACCCAAACATAGAACACATAAGTATACATAGTATTCTAAATCCCACAAGGCAGATGGGGGCCTGTTACAGATTTTGCATTGGATTGCAATGAGTTGCAATCATTCTTGTTGATTTCGGTAGACCTCATGTGATCTGGATTGCCCTTCAAGCAGTGGGGGGGGGGGGGGCACCTTTTGTTTTTGGGGTTATCCCATATGGACATCTCCCAAAATGTATTCTTCATGACGCTATCTGTTTAGACAGTGGTGTAACCAGAATCCCATGGGCCCCAGGGCAATCTTTGGACCTCCTTGCATTTGTCTTGCCCCTAGCATACCTTTACTACAGCACCCCCAAGTGCCCACAGAGGTGGCATACGCTTACCAGCCGGCCCAGCCAGCATACTTTATACCAAGCAGCCCCTTCACTCACATGCACATGGCTGTGCTGTGTCTGCGCCTGCAAGTAAGGTGTAGGTGCTGCTGGTTGGGATTGATCTACCTGTGCCATGTGGTGGCCCGTGAACTGAGCAGCGGATTTACTTGCGTGGACTCCTGCGCAGTGCTTTGCCATTGGCTTGATCCCTCCCGGCCTGATAGCGGCTACACTGACCTTCAACCAGGGGCGTAGCTATAGGGGGTGCAAAGGTAGCAGTCGCTACCGGGCCCAGGAGCCTGAGGGGCCCCAAAGACTGGTATTATAGAAAGTGCATGCCGGTCAAGTTGCACCTCTGGCTGGAAGAAAGGGGTTAGGTCAAGAATTTGGCATCGAGGTGGGGGGGGGGGGGGTGTCTGTCGTTAGGCAGCATGAAGGCTGAAGGAAAGGGGTCCCAAGCTGAACTCTTGCACCCGGGCCCATGAGCCCTTAGCTACGCCCCTGCCTTCAACCATGTCTCCATCTTTAGGGTATATTCGCTGTAATTGCTGTGACTCTCCCAATCACTTGATTGGAACTTGCAGATATCAACGCGCCTGCCTCCGAAAACACCCGCATTCAGAACAGCAAATTTCTGCAACCAATCTGCAGGGTGTGAATTCACCCCTTACACGGACGTGTCTTCTACTGTCTGAAGCGCTGCTACGTCTTCACCTCCCTTACCCCTGGGATGCAGGATTGATTCCCAGCCGGTGCTCTGCTTCGCTCATGTTCCCAGGCTCCTCCGGCCGCTCTCATTTATTTTCCAATACAAAGTAACAGACAGAGATTGTCTCATCTCAGCGTGTCTTATACAGTGAGGCCGAGGTGTCGGACAGCGGGGCGTCTAATGCAGCGTGAAACTACATGGAATAAGAGAGATTTTTTTTTTTCCTTCTTCTTCTTCTCGCTCCATTACCCTGAATGCAATATGGGGGAAATGCAGGTTAAAATATAACTTGGCTGGATTTCACAGAACGCTGCTCCTGTGGAGGGGGACAGAAGACGCGCGGCTCAGCCTGGGCATCTATCAGTACTCTGCCCTGGGAATGTTAATGAACCCCATGTCTAACCTTGTGCCTCCTTCCCAGCAAATACCACAGCCCAGGCCCGTATCCCAGTAACGCCCCCCAGAGAGGGGGAAATGTACCAGTAATCCAAAACTACAAGCTGCTTGATATGGAGATCAATGACCATTGGCACTGGTGGAGAATTCTAAAGTGAAATTCCACGTACGTTGGATATGGACTTCGGTGACAAAGCAGATGTTCCTATACTACAGTGTTTCCCAACCAGTGTGCCTCCAGCTGTTGCAAAACTACAACTCCCAGTATGCCTTGACAGCCTTTGGCTGTGCGGGCATGCTGGGAGTTGTAGTTTTGCAACAGCAGGAGGCACACTGGTTGGGAAACACTGCTATACTACATGGTGAGGATATAAAAAATAATAATTATATAAAATGTATTTATTTATTTTAAAGTGACTCCATACTTTATTTATTGTTTACATTGTGACTATGTCTCAGGATAGAGCATGGTTCTCTTTCTGGTGGGAGGAGCTTCTTTCTCTGCTCCTCATCTCCCCCTGCTGGTAATTTCAGGTAGAGTTACCTACTATAAAAGTCCCATTACCATTCTGGAAAAAAATCTGCCTTGAATTGAAAGGTTGTCACATATGAAATTGCTTGTATTCTTGTCCATAGGGCCAGTAGTTAAGATTAAATATAAGCTTAGAGAGTTGTCCCACTGTTAAATATCGTTGCACAGATCATAAACCGTGACGCATATTTGCCATTTGCACGACACAGTGAGGAGTGGCATTCACTTACATAGTATGGTGCCACCTGGTGGTCAAAGTGTATAGCAATGTAAACGTCCACCTGGTGGACAGGCATGCTCAGTCACTCTCCCCACAGCTAGGTTTTGGCATAGTGACCCTCTGTTCACTGCAGGGCAATATAAATATTTGGCAGGAAGGAGCAGAGCCTGTGCAGTGCCTGTGCAGTAGTATGGCAGTATAGCTAAGAAGATTTATTCTGCAGGGCAAATTAAGAGAGACCAAGCATCCTCAAACTGCGGCCCTCCAGCTGTTGTAAAACTACAACTCCCACAATGCCCTGCTGTAGGCTGATACCTGTAGGCTGTTCGGGCATGCTGGGAGTTGTAGTTTTGCAACAGTTGGAGGGCCGCAGTTTGAGGATGCCTGAGAGAGACTATAGTGCCAGAGGGGGAAGGAGACCTATTCCATCCAGAGCCTGACCCCAGCAGCATAGATGAGCAAACCTTAAAGGGAACCTGTCACCTGCAAAACGCAGATTAAACCGACCACAGTACCTTACAGGACCCCCCAGTGTGTTGCTAATCATGTTTTTCTTTCCTCTTTGTGTTTCTTCATAATGTCGGTTGGCGCTGTCTCCGAGTTAGGCTTGAAGTCAAGGGGGCAGCACCACCTTGCTTAAAGTAAAGCTTAGCCCGCCCCTTACCCCTCCTCTCTACAATTAGATGGACATGCTGCCGTGATGCCGGGATCACGCTCTTCTAGTGCATGCGCTGGACAGTTCAATTGTGCGCCCAGCCGCCATGCTGTAACAGGCAGCGTACCGCACATGCGCTAGAAGAGCACGATCCCGGGATCACGGCAGCATGTCCATCTAATTGTAGAGAGGAGGGGTAAGGGGCGGGCTAAGCTTTACCGCTGCCCTCTTGACTTCAAGCCTGACTCGGAGACAGCGCCAACCGACATTAAAACAGTATGAAGAAACACAAAGAGGAACGAAAAACCTGATTAGCAGCACACTGGGGGGTCCTGTAAGGAGCGGTGGTCGGTTTAATCTGCGCTTTGAAGGTGACAGGTTCCCTTTAATAACCAGCAGCGGCGGATACCGAGCAGAGAGAATGTGAAATGTTGTCCTGATTCAGAGGCATGATGGGGGTGATATGAGAATGCAGGGAAAAAAGAAACATTTTAGCAAAATGTAATATTTCCTTGGGATCTACCTGGGAGTGATTGGTGCATCAGTGCTGGAAGAGCCCTTTAATATTTCTACCCCCCCCCCCCCTGCCCCCAAGGTTTTTTAGAAAGAGATGGAGAGTGTCTAGGACAATAAGATGTCTTGTTCGTGTGTTTTCCAGCTGGTCATGGCTGTCGCTTCTTGCATGTTTACCGTACCTGCTGCCACCCTATTCCACTATATGGGACTGCTGGGGGAGTCCAAGGGCTCGTATGTATTCTGCAGTCTGCAAAAAACAGATCCGCAAGAAATACGGATGACATTCATCCGTGTGCATTCCGTATTTTGCGGAACGGAACAGCTGGCCCCTAATAGAACAGTCTTATCCTTGTCCTTAATGAAGACAATAATAGGACACGGAATGGAAGATACGGACATATGGTAACGCACACTCCGGAGTAACTTTTTTCTTTTTTTGCGGATCTATTGAAATGAATGGTTCTGCATATGGTCTGCAAAAAAAATAATAAAAAAACGGACACTGAAAGAAAATATGATCGTGTGCATGAGCCTGAGAGTTTGGCTATCTCCGCCAGTCCCATAGAATTAAATGCAGTGGCAATGCTCATGTGTGCCCCCCCCCCCCCACTCCATTTCAATCAGGGGAACATGGGCCCCCATTCTAATGATCGGCAGGGGCCCCAGATGTCAGACGCCCGACAATCCGACATTTATTCCCTATCCTCTGGACAACGGATAAGTCATTGCAATTGGATAACCCCTTTAACTTATACTTTTGCAGCCTATGTTTCTTTTAATTGTGTTGCTGCGTCCAACATAAAACATGAAGCAATTTGCAAATAGTCTTGATTAAAGATCTGCTGCCGTTTTGTGTATCCAGCTTCTATGCCGTCCAATGTGTCGCGGTATACAAACACGGTGGAGTCTGATCCTGCTGCTCCTCCTTATCAAAGTTGTTTCATTTTAGATACATTCGAACAGTAAAAACAAGGTTGCAAAAGTATACACACCCCAATGTATTGCTTCAGCCACACTGCAGAGAAGGTGCAGACTCCTAGACCAGGGCCCCTTATGATTAGCACATTATGGGGGCCTCATATTGGCACATCACGTATATCACGTATACTCTGTGACCAGACGTGTCTTTACCGACTTAACTAAGCAAATTATGATCATGAGAAGGACATAAATGATAGACTGCGGGGTGTACGAGGTCGTAATTATGGGACGAAACAAGAAATGTCATTATGTTGCCACGTGGCCATCTGCTCATACCCAGCTCCTTTATTTTTAGCCCAGACCTCCCCTGACCTGCGGAGGGCGAACCCGTGGGACCTCCTCAGAAGTGGCTGAGGCAATAGATAGTTTTACAGTTTTTACCAGCGGTGCCAATCGCTGTGTAAGCGTCACCCGTGGGATCATGAGATCTGCAGAAATACCTGGTGACAGGTGCGCAGGATGTAAACACACTCATTAGTTGTTACATTGTTGCGGTACGAACCTTTGATGTTAGAGTGTGTATTCAGGGTGTGGGGGAGAGGGCAGCCCGAGAGCATCTGTCAGCAGTTCTGTACCTATGACACTGGCTGAGCCTGTTACATGTGCACTCAGGCAGCTGAAGGCATCTATGTTGGTCCCGTGTTCATATGTGCCCGCATTGCTAAGAAAAATGATGTTTTCATATATGCAAATGAGCCTCTAGGAGCAACGGGGGCGTTATCATTGCACCTAGAGGCTCAGCTGTCTCTGCAACTGACTTTAGGAGGTCAGGGTCACATTTAGGCCTCATTATACATTTCCGTGTCCTGTTGCACGTCTGTAAAACTCCGTCCATGTGACACCCGTGAAGCATCCGTGTCCATGTTTTTTTTCCCCTCCGTGTGTCATCCATATTTCATGGTCGCTGCTCAGCAGAAAATTTTATTTCCAGAGCATCTCCTATCAGTGGTCAGTGAAAAACGGATGCAGCATGGATTCCATCCGTGTTGTGCCCATGATTTTCACGGACCCATAGACTTTGGCTCACAATGACTGATGGAAATAACCGGACCATGTAACTGATGTGTGAATAGAGCCTTACGCTGCCTGGACCTGTCAATCAAAGTGCAGAGGTCGCGGCAGTAGCAGAGAGATCCGAGCCTTTAAGTGTAATGGCAACGCCCCCGTTGCTCCTAGAAGCTAATTAGCATATATTTAAACGTCGTTTTTCTCAGCACTGCGGACATTTATGAACATGGGACCAACGCAGATGCCTTCAGCTGCCAAGCGCACATGTGACAGGTCAGTGTCATAGGTAGAACTGTATCATCGTCCTGAGGGCAGCCATACAGTAAAATCCAGGAGGACCTCTGCAGCCGCCGGCCGGGTACCAGAGTACCTGATGCTCCCAGTGTTAATTACCATTGAGAAAATCAGATCACTATGTACCCGGCCAGTGGCAGTAAGGCCTCTTTCACACTGGCATCGCGTGTGAGGGACGCATAGGATGCGGGTGCGTCGCAGGAAAATTGTGCAATTTTGTCTGCGAGTGGGGTGAGTATTGTATGCGATTGCATTGCCTTCTTCAGTTTTTTCCGCGTGAGTGCAATGCATTTTGCACGCGTGTGAGAAAAAACTGAATGTGGTACCCAGACCCAAACCCGGACTTCTTCACTGAAGTTCGGGCTTGGGATCGGTGTTCTGTAGATTGTATTATTTTCCCTTATAACATGGTTATAAGGGGAAATAATAGCATTCTGAATACAGAACGCAGAGTAAATTAGGGATGGAGGGGTTAAAAAATAAATAAATTTAACTCGCCTCATCCACTTGTTCGCGGAGCCCGGCTTGTCTTCTTTCTTCTTCTTTGAGGATCTGGGAGAAAAGGACCTTTGGTGACGTCACTGCCTCATCACATGGTCCATCACCAAAGGTCCTTTTCTCTCAGGTCCTCAAAGAAGAAGAAAGAAGACAAGACGGGCTCCGCAAACAAGTGGATGAGGTGAGTTTAATTTATATTTTATTTTTAACCCCTCCATCCCCATGTTATATGGGAAAATAATAAAGATCGGGTCCCCATACCGATCGTCACCTAGCAACCATGCGTGAAAATCGCACCACATTCCGCACTTGCTTGCGATTTTCACGACGCCCCATTCACTTCTATGGGACCTGTGCTGCGTGAAAAACGCACAATATAGAGCTTGCTTCGATTTTCACGCAACGCACAAGTGATGCGTGAAAATCACCGCTCATGTGCACAGCCCCATTGAAGTGAATGGGTCCGGATTCAATGCGGGTGAAATGCGTTCACCTCACGCATTGCACCCGCGCGGAATTCTCGCCCATGTGAAAGGGGCCTAAGGAGGGCTGTAGGGTCTATGGCCAGTCCGCCCCAGTAAAAGCGTGTTTTTGGCATCAGTGGGGCTGGGGTGCTAAGTGTCACCATCCGTTTTTTTGTTTTTTTTCAAAGGCATGCTCAGGAAGAGCCGAGTTGGGGTCCTCGGTTCCAATCCAACCAAGGACAACATCTGCTTGGAGTTTGTATGTTCTCCCCGTGTTTGCGGGGGTTTCCTCCGCGTTCTCCGGTTTCCTCCCTCACTCCAAAGACAGACTGATAGGGACCTTAGATTGTGAGCCTCGTTGGGGACAGCGTGATGCTAATGTCTAAAACGTTGCTGAATATAATAGCGCTATATAAGTGAGTAATATAAAAGGTCACTGCAAAAAATCTATACATACCTCGCAGAATAAATGTTACTCTTTATTACGATGGGACCCTATGGCCGGCGTATAACACTATAGTCCTGCCCTGAGCCAATACCAATACTTGATGGTTCAAAGTGGGCATTGGGCAATGGATGGAGGGTCAGGCAAACAGATTTTGGCTGCCACTTGTTGAATGTCTACGGCCAGGTAATGAACCGTGCCGCTCTATGTAATCAACCGCCTCCATCAGATTGCTGCCTGCCGTGTATCATATGGGGCATAAATAATCTGCAATTGCCGCCCTCTGTCAGGAGCTGGACGCGCTGGCTTGTCGTCGGTGGAAGGTTAATGGCAGGGTGCCCACCCATGGTGACAGTTTTATGCGTCCAGGGTCCAATGCACTCTGCCAAATGCAGCACTAATCTGTGGGGATGAGGAGGAGCAGGAGTAATACGAGGCTATGGAGCAGGGGCTGTCAGTCAGGCGGCAGCCGCTGATTATGTCTGCACATTGTGTCCTGAAGATACTGACTGGACACCTGTGAGGAGGAACCAGGGCCTGGAGATCTGCAAGCTGCGTGTGGACGGGCAGAGCATAAACACTATAAAAGGAAAAGTTCTATTTTGCCTTTCAATTTGATCACCATTTCTATGATTTCTGTTTGCTGTCAGTGAATGGGAACATTCTTCTTTACCTCCTGGGGGATAAAAACGCCTATAGACCTCATACTTCTAACAGCTGAGTGTTTGCTAAAACATTGTATCAAGACTATTGTAGTAATATTCTTGTACATAGGAGTAGTATTATAGTAGTTATATTCTTGTACATAGGAGTAGTATTATAGTAGTTATATTCTTGTACATAGGAGCAGTATTATAGTAGTTATATTCCTGTACATAGGAGCAGTATTATAGTAGTTATATTCTTGTACATAGGAGGCAGTATTATAGTAGTTATATTCTTGTACATAGGAGGCAGTATTATAGTAGTTATATTCCTGTACATAGGAGCAGTATTATAGTAGATATATTCTTGTACATAGGAGCAGTATTATAGTAGTTATATTCCTGTACATAGGAGGCAGTATTATAGTAGTTATATTCTTGTACATAGGAGCAGTATTATAGTAGTTATATTCCTGTACATAGGAACAGTATTATAGTAGTTATATTCTTGTACATAGGAGCGGTATTATAGTAGTTATATTCTTGTACATAGGAGCAGTATTATAGTAGTTATATTCTTGTACATAGGGGCAGTACTATACTAGTTATATTCTTGTACATAGGAGCAGTATTATAGTAGTTATATTCTTATACATAGGAGCAGTATTATAGTACTTATATTCTTGTACATAGGTGGCAGTATTATAGTAGTTATATTCTTGTACATAGGAGCAGTATTATAGTAGTTATATTCCTGTACATAGGGGGCAGTATTATAGTAGTTATATTCTTGTACATAGGGGCAGTATTATAGTAGTTATATTCTTATACATAGGAGCAGTATTATAGTAGTTATATTCTTATACATAGGAGCAGTATTATAGCAGTTATATTCTTGTACATAGGAGCAGTATTATAGTAGTTATATTCTTGTACATAGGAGGCAGTATTATAGTAGTTATATTCTTGTACATAGGGGCAGTATTATAGTAGTTATATTCTTATACATAGGAGCAGTATTATAGCAGTTATATTCTTGTACATAGGAGCAGTATTATAGTAGTTATATCCTTGTACATAGGAGCAGTATTATAGCAGTTATATTCTTGTACATAGGAGCAGTATTATAGTAGTTATATTCTTGTACATAGGAGGCAGTATTATAGTAGTTATATTCTTGTACAGAGGAGGCAGTATTATAGTAGTTATATTCTTGTACAGAGGAGGCAGTATTATAGTAGTTATATTCCTGTACATAGGAGGCAGTATTATAGTAGTTATTTTCTTGTACATAGGAGGCAGTATTATAGTAGTTATATTCCTATACATAGGAGCAGTATTATAGCAGTTATATTCTTGTACATAGGAGCAGTATTATAGTAGTTATATTCTTGTACATAGGAGCAGTATTATAGTAGTTATATTCTTGTATATAGGAGGCAGTATTATAGTAGATATATTCTTGTACATAGGAGCAGTATTATAGTAGTTATATTCTTGTACATAGTAGCAGTATTATAGTAGTTATATTCTTGTACATAGGAGAAGTATTATAGTAGTTATATTCTTGTACATAGGAGCAGTATTATAGTAGTTATATTCCTGTACATAGGAGCAGTATTATAGTAGTTATATTCTTGTACATAGGAGCAGTATTATAGTAGTTATATTCTTGTACATAGGAGCAGTATTATAGTAGTTATATTCTTGTACATAGGAGCAGTATTATAGTAGTTATATTCTTGTACATAGGAGCAGTATTATAGTAGTTATATTCTTGTATATAGGAGCAGTATTATAGTAGTTATATTCCTGTACATAGGAGCAGTATTATAGTAGTTATATTCTTGTACATAGGAGCAGTATTATAAATGTGAGTTCTATGCGGTATGTACTGTCTTTTGCTGATCCATGGAGAGAATTCCATGATTTTTGTATAAGGGATTTGTTGAACATTCCTGAGAGATTTTTTGAATCTGTTTTTCCTTATTGCTTGTCAGGATGACCTAGAATTTTGGTCTGGATGATGTCTGATTTTTACGCTCTGAGCTCTCTGGATTTATGGGTATTAGGTTTATTTGCGATTTCACGCCCCACATATGTTACCGTGTGATAGGTGCCTCAAATCTCCCGGCTGTCCTGTGTGATTCAGAGCTGCTGACAGATGAATTGTGAAAATGTCCTGTCTATAAATTGCATGAAGCATGATACATTAGCCTTTTACTAATAGGAGATATTAGTGTATGCAAATAACAGGAGACGTGTGGGATTTGGTGCATAAATTGCTTTTTACAGAAAATCTTCCTTGCAAAAATAACCCCAAAACTCTTATGCTGCCCCTGTAGCACCCGCAATGTTCTGCACTTCCCTGGAGCCTGAAAGGCAAGTTTTTTTAGTCGTACATCCGTCCATCTTTTTTTATTGCATGTCTATCTATGTATCCGTGCACCATCCAATGTTACCAATGTAAACCGAAGCCTGGTGGGTTTGCTGTTCAGTTCTCTAGGAAAGTTGGGTCTTAATATCATGTAAGGGCTCATGCACACAAATGCCCTTTCCGCAAAAAAAAACAAAAAACAAACATGTCCTTCTATTGTCCGCATTATGGACAATTATATGACTGTTCTATTAGGGACCTGCCCTTCCCTTCTACAAAATGCCGAACGCACATGGCCAGTTTCCGTATTTTGCGGATCCGCAATTTGCTGACTGCTTAACATCCAATGGTCATGTGCATGAGCCCCAAGTGTGTGTCCCGTACTCGTATTGCGACCTGAAAACAGTGGGTCCTCAATATACAAGCACTGGGCCTGTGCCCTTTGACTTGACTGAGTCTCCAATCCGCAAGATATGGAGCGGAGGCACGGCTCGGATGCCCACGGAAGCACTGCGAATCGCTTCCATGGGATTTCGGTCCGTGCCTCTGCACCACAAAAAAATAGAACATGTCCTATTTCTTTTGCGGTGCGGACAGTCTCTTGCAGATCGCGGACCCATTCATGTGCCCATTAACGGCGGGCACATGGACGGTGCCTGAGCATTGCAGACCGGAATTTGCGGCACACAGGACGGGCACCGGGGGGATGGAGTATTGGCCCAGGGGTCATGGATAAGGGGGTGAAGGTGGAAACAAACATCAGACTTGGGTAGCAGAACTGGAAACGCGTCGGGGGCTCAGGTTAATCTATGGCGCCCTGTCTTTTGGATAGGAGCTTTAAAGGGAGCCATGTTGGTTGTTACCCTGCTTTTCTAGAAAAAGATCAAGCCAGTTTTTAGAAGCACGGAGACTATACTCATGGTAAAGTATTGTACTAAGGGGTTTGGTTTTTGGTAAGTGCCCCCCTATCACTGCCGCAGTCTGCGTCCTATAAACGGTGCGCTCGCCCTTTCTTTATAAAGTGCTGGGATTCCTGCTATTACAGATCCATTAGTGAGAGGGGATTTGCTTCTCTGATGAACAAGTTTAGGAATCAGCCCAGTTAAGCCTCCGCGCCCCCTCCAGAAACCCTATCATCCTCCGCACAGCACTCCAGCCGCACTCCTGAAACTTTATATCGGCCCTGGGACTCTGCAGCCTGTTGGCTCCTTCAGCACAGGGCATTGCCAAATGCAAGCAGAGTGCAGCCTATGACGGGTACATGAGCCTCGTCTATCAGCAGAGTTTAACTGGATCCTCGAAATAATAAAGGGTATTCTGCAATCCCCCCTTAAAACGGACCCGCCACGTCTCCCCGTATGTCTGTTGAATAGCTACTTGTATTCCCCAGGAAATAACAATTCTGGAGCATCTTTTCTGTATGTTGTGCTTTTCCTCTGTTATTCCTGCTATAAATTGATGATTAAGGTTAGGGTTACGTGACGGTATGCATTGAGCAACATTTCGTGTAATGAATTTTGATGGTGTTACAATGTGACATGCTGCGTTGCGACGGTCATAAAATATCCGTCCAAGTCACAGCTGCAGCATGTTGCATTGCTACCATTGAAATATAGGACATAAATTTGTCGTGCAGCAAAGGTACCCATTTTTGCTGTGTAGACGTAGCTTAAATTTCCAGCTGGGTGTTACCATTCCCCTTGTAAATGGGGTGTGCCCCTGCTGTCACTGATTGGACAGTGTCAGACTGTGCAAGGATACACCGCCAAATGGGAGCACGGAGTTGGTAATTATTAGTAAACTTCTAGTAGGAATAATAGAGGAACTTTTATAAAATATCTAAATTGTTTCCAGGAGCCAAATTGCTAGAGGAATCTTATATTTTTGGGTCAGTCTTGGTATTAACAAATATCAGCTTCTTGAGTAAGCTTGTAAGGGGCATTTTTTGGTATGTGGCCCTTGACCCTGACATAGTCTCTAATTGGCACACAGCTTGTGGTTTTGGTCTCTAATGGGCACACAGCTTGCTGGTTATGGTCTCTAATGGGCACACAGCTTGCTGGTTATGGTCTCTAATGGGCACACAGCTTGCTGGTTATGGTCTCTCATGGGCACACAGCTTGCTGGTTATGGTCGCTAATGGGCACACAGCTTGCTGGTTATGGTCTCTCATGGGTACACAGCTGGCTGGTTATGGTCGCTAATGGGCACACAGCTTGCTGGTTATCGTCTCTAATGGGCACACAGCTTGCTCGTTATGGTCTCTAATGGGCACACAGCTTGCTCGTTATGGTCTCTAATGGGCACACAGCTTGTGGTTTTGGTCGCTAATGGGCACACAGCTTGCTGGTTTTGGTCTCTAATGGGCACACAGCTTGCTGGTTATGGTCTCTAATGGGCACACAGCTTGCTGGTTATGGTCTCTAATGGGCACACAGCTTGCTGGTTATGGTCTCTAATGGGCACACAGCTTGCTGGTTATGGTCTCTAATAAGCAAACAGCTTGCTGGTTATGCACATTCTGTTCGGGATTAATGGTGGATTTTGCTGCGGAGATGCGTGAGAATTTACAGCGGAAATTTCGCCTCTTGTGACTGCAGCCTTACAGTCACATACTCTGGTGGGCTCCACTCTGGCGCTACGTGGCAGTGTCAGTCCCATGCACAATGCTCTCAGACCTGACAGATCTGTACAAAAGAAGGAAGTGCCTAAGGGGTGGAAGGAAGCACCACAGGTCTCCAGAAGGATTGCACCCTCATCTATATACCAGGGACGCAACAAGGAGACTCGGGGGCGATTAACAAGACGGAATCAGAAGAAACTAGTCAATTGGTTGTAAATATTTCTTCGATAGAACTAACTAACAATCAGATTAAAATACTAAGCCATGGACTAACTTTCTGCCCTACAACTAATAATGATTGGTTTGAGACTGAATTAGATTTACAACGTTTTTTTTGGAGATTACGGTTGCAGAGTTTTTTTGCTACAGATAAAAAAATTGAAGAACATGACAGTGAGGGGGGTAGACAGAATTTGTCAAGACTGGAGAGACCTGCATTGAGAACATTGGAACAGAATAAGGAAATTACAATTAACCCCGCTGATAAGGGGGGAGCGATTGTTGTAATGGACAGGGTGAAATATATTGGAGAAATGCAGAGACAGTTGGGTGATGATGAGGTATACATGACATTGGCGGGTGATCCAAAATGGGATTTAATGAAGACCCTGGATGTGATTATAGATGCAGCCCTTAACGAGAGAGTTATAGACAGTCACCTAACTGAATATTTGAGGATACAACTCCCCATCACCCCACTACTGTATGTTCTCCCTAAAATTCATAAGAGACTTGTAGACCCACCTGGAAGACCTATAGTGTCTGGCCGGGGGTCTATTTTTAGTCCGATTTCCATTTTTTTGGGATAGATTGCTCGGTGTCCATGCAGTAGATGCTCCCTCCTATATCAGAGATACCAGTCATTTTCTCACTAAGTTGAAAGATATTAACTTACCTGCCCATTTTTCCTTTCTCAGTTTTGATGTAGTATCATTCTATACATCTATTGATCATGAGTATGGTTGGTTTGAGGGTTGTTGATGTGGCGCTTACCGGGTCTCCCCGGGTGCTGCACAGTTTGTCCTCCAACTTCTAGAGGTTGTCCTCAGGAGAAATTACTTTCTCTTTGGGGACACTTTTTACCAACAGAAGCGAGGTTCGGCGATGGGGTCGAACGTTGCGCCTACCTACTCTAACATCTTCATGGCAGAGGTGGAGGACAGGCTTGTGTATAATACTGCATTCGTGGAGAGGGTCCTGTGCTGGCGGCGCTACATCGATGACCTCTTTTTGATATGGAGCGGTAGTATGGAAGAATTGGATAGTTTTCACCAACATTTGAATAGTGGTGTTCCAGGATTACAATTCACAATAACAACTTCCCAGAGTGAATTTCGAATTTATTTGATGTTGGGGTATATGTGGAAAATGGAGATATCAAAACCGATTTATATAAAAAACCTACAGATAGGAGCAAGCTCTTAAGATATGATAGTAACCGCCCCCGACGTATAATGGAGTCGACTCCTAAGGGTCAGAAGAGTGGTATCGGATGATTCAAAATTCCATGATGGGGTGGAGGAGATGTGTAGCAAGTTTTCTAAAAGAGGTTACCCTCGTAGATTACTACAGGCGACTAGCAGTAGAGTTCCTGCATTGCACAAGGTCCCCGTTTTGAAGGAAGCTCAGAGAATTCCATTTGTAACCACATATGGTAAACACAGTGGGAAAATCGCCGATATCTTGAGGAAGGAGTGGCATATTCTCCGTAAACGGTTACCAACTATACGGGAGTTTGAGAATCCCCCACTTATGGCATATGAAAAGAATGGTGAAGAATGATATAGGGAGTACTCGGGAAGATAAACAGAGATATCTAGTGCCCCGAAAAATGGGTACTTTCAGTGTTTAGGATGTTGTAATTGTGGTAACATAATTAAGGGCACACATTTGTACATGTAGATCTAGGGATGTTATATATATGATACAAGGCCCCTGTAACCTAATCTATGTGGGCGAGACAACTATGGAAATCGGAGATAGAATAAAAAAACACAAAAGTACAATCGGGAAGAAAATGTTGGACAAACCGGTGGCCAAACACTTTGTGCAATGTCTGTGAATCAATTGAGATTCCGTGTGATTGACTCAGTGGGTATTTTGAGAAGCGGTGGCGACAAAGAGAAAATACTGAGAAAGAACTTAAAGGGATTCTGCACTTTGTTTTAACTGATGATCTATCATCTGGATAGATCATCAGCATCTGATCGACGGGGGTCCGACACCCGGGACTTCTGTCGATCAGCTGTTTGAGAAGGCAGCGGCGCTCCAGCAGTGCCGCGGCCTTCTCACTGTTTACCGCCGCCCCAGTAACATCACGACTAGTATCAACTGGCCTGGGCGGGGCTAAGCTCCATTCAAGTGAACAGAGCTTAGCCCCGCCCAGGCCAGTTGATACTAGTCGTGACGTCACTGGGCCGGCGGTTAACAGTGAGAAGGCTGCGGCGCTGCTGGAGCGGCGCTGCCTTCTCAAAAAGGTGATCGGCAGAAGTCCCGGGTGTCGGACCCCTGCCGATCAGAAGCGGATGATCTATCCAGAGGATACATCATCAGTTTAAACAAAGTGCAGAACCCCTTTAAATGGATCTGTACCTTGAGGGCCCTACATCGATATGGACTCAGCGGTGTAGACTAGGAACTGTAAGTGAATTGAATTGTCCTCAACAGTATTGAGCATCGATTTATCATGTTTTTAATAAATTTAATGTATTTCTATTTTTCACTGTTGGAGAGCGAAGCAGATCGGAGCGCTCCGGGTACCTGTTTTCACCATTGACATACCATAGGGGTAGCTTTTATTCTTAATTTTTTGATCATTGCCGTTCATTGGTGTAGTATACTCGCATGTTAAATGGTGATCTTTTTTATATACTTTCTTAATTCTGTGGTTATACGGCACATTGAGCCCCTGAAGTGCTGGGTTGCTCTGTGCGGTGATTGCGCCACGTAGAGTGGCTATATCTGTGAGGGCATGGATATATTGTGTTTTACATCCATTATAAGGCGGAGTCTCCATGGTGATGTAGACGCGCTTCTTTGTTAGGGGGTTTCAAGAGGCGGGATTTGGATAACGTGACAGGGGATGGTCGCGTGATTGTAATGAGCGACACGCGGTTGGGGATATATACGTAGCACCCTGTGATGATGCCTCAGACATGCTCAATAGCATCAGAGGCACGCCGATGGTGAATCGGGGTATTTGGTGGATGCGCTCCCTTGGCTTCCACCCTCCATGAGGTTATATAAGTCCTTGTAATAATTAAACACTACTGCAAATAATGAGTCTTTGATTAGGATCACTGTAGGATTGGTGGTTTTTAATGTTGGGGCGTTGTGCAGTTTGTCTGATTGGCCTCCTAGAAGTATTGGGAGGCGCCACGTGCACTATATATGCTTGATAAAGGCTATTTCATTGCCAAATTGTTGCATTTGCTGCTCTTTTTGTACATTATTCTGTGAGTACGAAGAATAAAGGAATCATCTGGAGATGCTGCCATTGTCTGCTGTTTGATTGTTAATCCGTGGACTGCTGTGGATCTGCGGTCGTGGCCTGGCTGTTGCATTCTGGATAGGTCATTAGGCCCGTGGGTGCTGCTTATCGTCATATTTATTTACTGACAGCTCTGTACCTCAAAAGCTAACTTTATGGCCAACAACTCCCTATCTCCCACATCGTAATGTCACCATACACACACTGGTGCCTCACTACACGAGACCACGAGGGGATCCAAAACATATCTCTATATGCTCCAGCTCATATCATCATCCATCATAATCCACAAGACCATTGCCAGCTCATTGTGACGGTCAGCGCCAAACTGTCACGCCGGACGGGATCTCAGACATACAGATAAACCAGCAAACCAGGCTCTAGGCGAGAAGCAGGGGAAGGGTCACCTCCTAGCTAATCCCTGACTTCTCTCCCTGCTCTGCTCAGCCCACATTCAAACCTTGATGGTAGGAATGAAGTGTCCTCGTGCCTGGGCTAAAACACCCTAGATTCCCTGAGATGGTGAAAAGGGGAATAGGAGCAGCCTGCTCGCACAGAACCTGGATGGGAGAGATGACACCAACACAACCAAGGTAGCAAACAACAAAAACTGAAACAACACTTATCTTTTCTGAGCTGGAACAGACAACCTTCCCTCTTTGCTTCCAAGGCCAGAGTGATTTCTATAACCCGCTCAGAGCACTGGGATAGAGGGCTATTTAAACGAATGACCCCACCCAGTGCACCTGATGGGAGGCGGATACAGCACGGCTCCAAAACAGAACACTAAACACAAGCTGCTATTCTGGCCGACCTCCATATATAGTCAGAGCAGGACATGACACAAACATCTCACTATGAAGCACAATGGTGTAGCTACAGCTCTAAGGTACTACTCTCTAAGGGTTGCTGGTCAGGGCTATGCGGTAGCGCCCCCTGTGTGACAGGCAGCATGGCTCCCGTAGTGATTGACACCCAGCAACGTCGAGCTAATTCTGGAGGAGAGCAGGATGTTCGGAAAGAAATGTTCTTGTTCTCAATTATCATTTTAATAACCAGTTTCTGAAATCGATCATAATCCAGAGACAGACTTTAAATATTCCTCCTCGGGTTACTGGCACCCGCGCCTGGCATGGCCGCTGCTTGACACAAAGCAGAGCTCCAGCATGTGAAATGAATCCGTAGTCAGTATTTCTTTGCTCTGGCATCTGATAGGAAATAGTCCTCGTGTATAATCCTGTAAAAAGTCCCAACGTTGATTTGTGATCCATTATCATCCAAGATCGTGAGTGAAGAAGGGGGGGGGGGTTAAATAAACTATCAGATGAATGGCCCCCACAGAACAGAAATGACCCAATAAGGGCTGGAAATGATGTTCCTCCAGACTCTCAGCCTATCATGAGAGCTCTGAAGGGTCATGTGATGCACTGCTCCTGAAGAGTCCTGCGTCTTAGGAGTCAGGGGGGTGGATTATAATCTTGTGGAGGACACATTTTCACCTACTCTTTGAGCTTTTGTCCGGTTGCCCTAATCTAAAGGAACCTATCCAGAAAGGTAGTTCACGTCTAACAAAGAGTGGGGTGGAAATATCTTACTATGTGGGCGCCTTCTCAGCCATTTATCGGAGTCAAAATTGTCCAAAAAAAAAAGCCCCGTGGGTGAGCCTATCCACTTCTGTCTATCTAACTTGCCCTTTGGCGGGCATTATGAGGGCGCCATTTAATTTGCTAGTTTAACCTATGCCCCAGTATAAAGACCTCAGATGGTCGCACCTCGGACTGGGAAATGGCTGGTCCCTTCCACCTGAGTCATTTTATCCATTCCTGAGAGTCAAGAAGGGTCACATGAGCGATTTGCCCTGGAATAAGGTCCACGAGATCTTTGACAGAAGGGAACAATTGTATCTGTTGTATTCGGCCTCATGTACGCAACCGTATCCGTTTTGCAGTCTACAAAATATGGATGTGGTCCATGTGCCGTATATTTCTTTTGGTCCATGGTCGACATTCTGCAGACGTAGTCTATCTTTTTGCAGAACGGACATGCGGATGTGGAAGAAGACACATGGATCATCCGTGTGTCTATTCTGCAAAAAAAATGGCTGCAAAACGCGGACCATGGACCCATTGAAGTCGATAGATCCACGAAAAATGCGGAAGAAACATGGATGGTATCTGTATTTTGCAGATAGGCTTGTGTGCATGTAGCCCTCCAGATGTAGAGGTAGCAGTCTCATCGGCTACCCAGTGGCCCCTCTGCCACATTAGAAGACCCTCCTATTATCAATGGCACGTGGTACTTGGGGGTCAAGTTCATCCTCCACGCAGGATATTGCTATTTCCAAAAGTTGCATGAACCCCCCTCTTCCTCGTCTCTGCTGTGTTGAGCCTCCTCCCGGTCATACATATTAATACTGAGACTGAGGTGCCCTCCAGATTTCCTCCAGATTTTTCTTGCCATTAATGTTGCTTTCCATTAGTTTTTTGCACCCTGGCATTTAAATAAATGGCTATTAAAATATTAAATGCTAAAGATTGGCAGCCAGCTCTCGATAATGAAATGATGTGCTGTGCCAACTGCTACTAATCGGATATAGACTGTCTAATCGCTGCCAAGGCGTGCGGTGGTGCAGGTGGCAGGGTAAATTGTCTGGCACACCTGGAGAGCTAGGTTCAGACCCCACCAGGGAGATGCGCCTGTCCTTCTCATCTGTGAGCATGCATCCTGTTTATACGAGCCGCAGGCCTGATGATGGACAGGTCTGTCGTCTTTCATGTCAGCGCCGGGTCCCTAAGGGCCTAGCTCGGGCACCACAGGAGGCATCCACCCTCAAACAGGGACGGCTATGTGAACATCAAAGTGGAGCCCGGGGTTTTTGGGGGGCGAACTTTCTGCTGCAATAATGAACTTGGAAGAGAGACTGGATTCATCTAGCCTGGAAAGAAGCGCTGTTTAGGAAGATGTAGCAGAGCTGAATATTTATTTATTTATTAATTTATAAATTTTATGCACTTATATAGCGCTACTATATTCCGCAGCGCTTTACAGACATCAGCATCACGCTGTCCCCAGTGGGGCTTACAATATAAGGCTACATGCACACGACCGTATGTGTTTTGCAGTCTGCAAATTGCGGATCCGCAAAAAAAACGGATGACGTTCCATATGGCATTAGGGTTAGGGTTACTTTTTTGCGGATCCATTGTAATAATGCCTATCCTTGTCCGCAAACTAGAAAAAAATTGGACATGCACTATTTTTTTTGCGGAGCAATGGAACGGAGATACTGATGCGGACAGCGTTTTTTGCGGACCCATTGAAATGAATGGGTCCGCATCCTATCCGCAAAAAAAAACGGATCGGACACGGAAACAAAATACGTTCGTGTGCATGAGGCCTAAAATATGCCATTTAACCCTTTCAGGCTGCACGCTGTTTTAGGCTAGTTTCACACTAGCGTTCGTCTGTCCGCTCGTGAGCTCCGTTTGAAGGCGCTCACATGCGGACCCGAACGCCTCCGTCCAGCCCTGATGCAGTCTGAATGGAGCGGATCCGCTCAGACTGCATCAGTCTGGCGGCGTTCAGCCTCCGCTCGCCTCCGCACGGACAGGCGGACAGCTGAACGCTGCTTGCAGCGTTCAGGCTGTCCGCCTGGCCGTGCGGAGGCGTGCGGATCCGTCCAGACTTACAATGTAAGTCAATGGGAACGGATCCGCTTGAAGATGTCACCATATGGCTCAATCTTCAAGCGGATCCGTCCCCCATTGACTTTACATTGAAAGTCTGAACGGATCCGCGCAGGCATCTTGCGCACTTAGAAAATGTTCTAAGTTATTAATGCAGACGGATCCGTACTGAACGGAGCCTCCGTCTGCATTAATATGATCGGATCCGTTCAGAACGGATCCGATCAAGCGCTAGTGTGAAAGTAGCCTAAAGATAATGCAGAGGGGTTACCTGCAGTCCTAGGTAAAGCCAAAAAGGGGCACGTGGAGACTTCGCCGTGTATTCTCTGCTAAATCTGAGTATCTTGTAATGTTTTTGGGGAGTTACAGACACAAACAATTTCTTAGGATTTAATGACGAGAAACATTGGACTAGTAAAGATGTTCTAG
The DNA here is from genome assembly GCF_014858855.1 of Bufo gargarizans. Classification (NCBI taxonomy): domain Eukaryota; kingdom Metazoa; phylum Chordata; class Amphibia; order Anura; family Bufonidae; genus Bufo; species Bufo gargarizans. The sequence continues at coordinate 7,167,374 of NC_058089.1, read as the reverse complement.
TGTTCTGCCAGTGCCAACCATCGGCTTAAGGCATTTGCCATTTGTAGTATTATGTGGGCAGGGCTGGTACAGAAACCTGCGCAGACCAAGACTTGGTAGGGGGTAATTTCGGTCCAGGTAAACCAAGGACGGAGTAGACAGTAGGCTTCCAATTATCCACATACACCTGCAGCCACTCTTAATGAGGAAGCTGCGTCTTTTTAATAGGGGGGGGGGGGGGTTCATGAAGCCCCCTGTTAACTGCAGTGGAAGCTCTCATTACTGGGACGTCTATTGTTATTTATTATTATTAAAGCACCATTCATTCCATAGCGCTGTAAATATGATAAGAGGTATACATACATAATACAGACAACTACACTAAGCCTAAACAAGACGAGTTACAGACTGGCACAGAAGGAGAGAGGGCTTACAATCTACATGGTATGGGAGAAGGACACAGTAGGTGCGGGTGAAGCGGGTCATGGCGGTATAGAGGCAGCAGGGTCACTGGTTGGAGGCTTGTCTGAAGGTAGGGTTTTCAGGTTTCTTTTGAAGGATTCCACTGTCGGTGAGAGTCTGATATTGTTGCTAGTAACTAAGAGCCATGTCCACCAGGACCCCCTGTTTATAGCCCAGTGCAAAATTGGGATTGCTGCCCGACAGTCTGTAAAAGGGGTCTAATACTTGGACCCACTCACCCATAATGATGATTACAGCTCTGTATTGTGCAGATCTCATAAATGCCTGATCGCTGCTATTACTGGACACTTTGTATTTTATTTCACTTTTAGATACAATTGTTTAAAAATCTGTAACATGAATACTTTGTAACTGAGGGAGGAACCGCCCAAGGACCAGCTTTCAACATAGTAATAGCCGGCCAAGAACAAGGCCGACGTTGTCATGTAATGGGGGGGCTGATCTCTTAACACACATTTAACCCATCTGCTGCTGCCATAACGAATTCTAAACCCCTCCACATCCCACCCGGCCAGTGTAATACCACTCAGGAGTTGCTATGCTATTGACTCATCCAAAATGAAAAGGGTTTTCCGAGATCTTCATACTGATGATCTATCCTCTGCTGCATTGGTCATCGGTATCTGATCGGTGGGCCTCCGACACCTGGGACCCTCGCTGAGAAGGCACAATCGGTAGCGTTGCAGGATTCTCTCTGCTCACCAAGCACAGCGCCATCCATTTGATAGTGGCTGTGCTTAGTATCGCAGCTCAGTCCCATTCTGAGCTGCTCTTAGGCCACGTGAGCGATGATTGTGGCCTAGGGAAAGCTATGAGAGGGCCTTGGCACGACTGCTAGTGTCGGACCCCCCGCCAGTCACATACTGAGGACCTATCCTGAGGGTAGGTCGTCAGTGTAAAGATCTCGGGAAAGCGCCTTTAAATGAGTAGATTTATCAAAAAGGGTCCCTGATTGTTGTTCTTTGTAGACTACGTTTCCGTGAAAGATGGCTGGTAATCAATATAGCCATTATTAAAGGGATGGTAACCCAGCTTTCCTAGGCTCCAGAAATTAAACCCTGCCTCCTTGTCCAAAGCCTACGCATGTCCATATATCCAACTCTGATACCTATGGAGGTCTATATATGATAAAACGCCCGAGCCTCTTCCCCCACAGCTGACCTTTACTGGTGCCCTGTGGTCAATAGACGGGTGAGGACAAGAGACTGAGCTGGACTTTTGTGTGCCCTGGGCCTCGGACTAGTGACATCATCACATCTGACTTAGTGATGTCATCAGCTGACTGATTGGCTAGGAGTTAAACGTGGTCAATGGGTCAGAAATGGGGGACCGCTATGGGCACGTGTCTCAGTCCTGTTGGTATCGGGAGGTTGTAGACTGGTTAATGACCTGACCACTCAGTCCACCAGTTACAGAAATGGAGTCATTCTTTACATAAAAACAAATTAGAAGTCAATTCATATAAGGAACACATTGCCGAGGTTTGTAGGGATGATTCCGAGAAACAGGACGGTAAATGTTAGGGACTGTAATGAAAAGAAGAACAGGCTGCGCCGAGAAATGCTATCCTCTCCGCAATTAACCGATTCATTGAATTTCCATATCAATGATGCCTGCGTTCTTGTGTACATGAGATAAAGCAGACGCCATGGCCCCCGGCCGGTCCTACCTATAAAAATCTGCAAAACGCCATGTCCTTGGGATACGATTACGCCAATTAAAGTCGTTTAATGAGGCCTTCATGCAAATCAGGCTTCTGCATGTGTATGACTCGCACGCCGCTACCACGTTAAACTTTCTGTTATTGTGATTTCAATAATCCTATTGTAAAACCATAGTTATTTTTTTATTTGGCTTTGTTGCCCGTGAAGGGGAAGTTCTGGACGCTGCTGGAATGCACGTTATTATATTGGGAACTGGTATCTCTGGGGATGGAGGCTAAAAAAGAGGGAGGAGGAGAGGAAAGAGAGTGAACGATGGGCAAGGAAACCCTGGAAATCTGGTCTGGGTATCGAATGTAGGTTTTATAGCCCATACTATGGGAATGGGGAGTAAAGTTGTCCATGCCGGGTCCAGGTAGATAACTGGGGGAGATGATGATGATGATTGAAAGAAACCACTTTAAAGAGCACTTGTCAGCAGGAGCAATCCTAATTAACCAGCCATACAGCATGTTAGGGTCGATCCTGCTGATCAAAATGATGCCTCTCTTGTGAAAATCGGTTAAGAAAAAATACTTAACATTTATGCAAATGAGGGCTGTAGCGCACTCCAGCTTTCCAGTGCTGGCTCCGCCCCCTCACCGCACTGAAGACCTAATTTGCATTAAGAAGATGGGTATCATTTAAAGGGGTTCAGTATTGGTCTCTTATCCTCAGGATAGGTCATCCATATCAGATCGGCGGGGGTCCGAAACCGGTGCTGAATGAGGCGATGGTGCGCGCAGTGTGCACATTGCGCAAGTCGTCTCCTCCTACAGCTGAACGGCTCGGGTGTCGGACCCCCCCCACCGATCTGATATTGATGGCCTATCCTAATAGTAAAAGCCAAGACAACCCCTTTAATCGGCAGTATCAACCCTACCAGGCAGTATGCTTTAACACAGGGATGCCCAACCTGCGACCCTCCAGCTGTTGCAAAACTACAACTCCCAGGATGCCCAGACAGCCTACAGCTATCGGCCTACAGCAGGGCATGGTGGGAGTTGTAGTTTTACAACAGCCGGAGGGCCACAGGTTGGGCATCCCTGCTTTAACAGCTTTGATCAGGGGTTTTCTGTAACTATAGGTCATAAATATCAAATTAGTGGGGGTCCGCACTGATAAATCTCCAGCAAGCACCAGCTTAGGAGCAGCCACTGAAACCATCATGGTCTTTGCATGGACGGCATCTGCAGCTCTTGGTTGCAGTTAGAGGGGTCTAACCCTAACCACCCCCTCCCCCGTCTGCACCCCATAATATCTGGGTTTAGGATGCTATTTCACATAGTCCACAGGGGTTAGCCTATAGGATAGCTGTAACCAGGGGTGTAGCTATAGGGGACCGAGGCAGGCAGTTGCACCCGGACCCTTGTGCCTGAGGGAGACCCCTCTGACCCCAGTATTATACATGGCCGTGGTACAGGAGCTGGTTTAAAGGAGACAGTGTCAGGAATCTCTTTTTGTGGGTGGTCTCGCCTAGCTTGTAACCCCGCTGATCTCAAAGGCTTCTGGGTCCTGACCCCCCTATTTCTCAGCCAAATCGGAACCCACGCCCTACGTCCCCTCCATTATTCATGATAACAGATACCCTGCCTGTCTGACTTTGGCCACTAGGGGCGCTGTTCCTTAGTGGATTAGCCTGAGCTTTTGCAAGTTTTTCCTCTTCTTATGAGATGTTTTTGGCCTCTTCATCCTGAGACCGATATCTCCCCAAACATAAGGGAGATTCTGGCAAATACAGCCATTCGAGAGGATTTAGTATTTTCTTCCTTTCTGCTTATTCCCAGCAGGAGGAGTAAAGTGACGGCTTAAAACCACAGGGGAACGTCAGTTATTACAATTTAACAATTCACTAAAGCATCAAAGCCGCGTTAATTAGCGAAAAGTGGAGCTGGTGAATATTTATGACCTTTTTATTCTTGAGTCGCTTCTTGGTTGCACGCAAATAATTATGGCGACAGATATCGTCGGCTGGATAACCTCTGCTGGAGCGGGCGGTCCGCACCCTTCACGGGTGGCTTTGCCTAGCAACCGCCGCTCGACATGGAACGGTGTAACCACAATTATCCGGCGCTCTGTCGACATCACGTCTCCTGAATTCTCTTCATTACTCTTCATCTAAACAGCAATTATTTCCATTGTCGGGATGATAACACTTGTAAATAATGATGTTCCTCTTGAAGCCTACGCTCTGGTTATGTTTTCTTCTGTTCGCTATGAGGCGGCCATAGATCTAGCAGTACATGCACACAAACCTATTTTCTTTCCGTGTCCGTTCCGTTTTTTTTTTTTTTTTGTGGACCGTATGCGGAACCATTCACTTCAATGGGTCCGCAAAATAAAAACGGAAGTTACTCCGTGTGCATTCTGTTTCCGTATGTCCGTTCCGCAAAAAAATAGAACATGTCCTATTATTGTCCTCATTACGGACAAGGAAAGTACTGTTCTATAAAGGGCCAGCCGTTCTGCAAAATACGGAATGCACACGGACGTCATCCGTATTTTTTGCGGACCTCGAAATACATATGGTTGTGTGCAAAAGGCCGAAGGCACAGATAGTGGAGGCAGCAGGAGCTATGCACTTCTATGGAGCCTGGGTGACCCAGTGACTGACGAAAGGTACACAAATTGTGATCCAACTTTGCCAGATCCACAGTGGGGTTAATACTTACCTGGTCCCCACCGCTGGGTTCCAGCTCCATCTCACCGCTGCCACCGCAGCTCCTGAGTCTCTGGGAATCAACATCCTGTTGGCTGGGCCGCATGTGACCACTGCAGCCAATCACTGGCTGCAGCAGTGATATGTCACCCATATGGTATGGCATTAGGTCATGCGTTAAACGAGTAACAGGTCAGCACTGCAGCCAGGGATTGAGTGCAGCAGTCACTTTCAGCCCTGTCAGCAGGATGTTGATTCCCAGAGACCCGGGACATGGAGCAATGGAGCCGGAACCCAGTGTCAGGCAACAAGTAAGTATGAACCACACCACCGATCCAGCCATTATGAACTGGTGTGATAAAAATAAAAATAAAATTGTTTAAAGTTGGATAACCCCTTTAACTTATAGTTCCATAGCTGTGCAGGCAGTTTGCGCAGGATCACACTACTGACAATAGGTGATGAGGAGAGTGCAGCTCCTCCTCTCTCCTCCCTCTCAGTACAGAGCATGCCCGCTACAATTTCCATTTCTTTGCCCAGCAGTAAAGGGCTTGTCCTATTTGGACATCCCTTTTTCTAAATGTAATAAACACATTGCCATTGATCTGGTTGCTGTAAATCTTGAGGAAGGGTGGGCTACCATACCTTTGTCCTGCAGAGCTGCTTTGCGTGACCTTGTAATATATGGTCATGCCAAATTATCCAAAGCAGGAGGTATTGTTTCGGTAATCCAGAGTGAAGAGTTTCTGTAGAGAGGGTTCCCAAGTCCCAGAGTGAAGAGTTTCTATAGCGAGGGTCCCCAAGTCCCAGAGTGAAGAGTTTCTATAGCGAGGTTCCCAGAGTGAAGAGTTTCTGTAGAGAGGGTCCCCAAGTCCCAGAGTGAAGAGTTTCTATAGAGAGGGTCCCAGAGTGAAGAGTTTCTGTAGAGAGGGTCCCCAAGTCCCAGAGTGAAGAGTTTCTATAGTGAGGTTCCCAGAGTGAAGAGGTTCTGTAGAGAGGGTCCCCAAGTTCCAGAGTGAAGAGTTTCTATAGCGAGGTTCCCAGAGTGAAGAGTTTCTATAGCGAGGGTCCCCAAGTCCCAGAGTGAAGAGTTTCTATAGCGAGGTTCCCAGAGTGAAGAGTTTCTGTAGAGAGGGTCCCCAAGTCCCAGAGTGAAGAGTTTCTATAGAGAGGTTCCCAGAGTGAAGAGTTTCTGTAGAGAGGGTCCCCAAGTCCCAGAGTGAAGAGTTTCTATAGCGAGGTTCCCAGAGTGAAGAGTTTCTATAGCGAGGGTCCCCAAGTCCCAGAGTGAAGAGTTTCTGTAGAGAGGGTCCCCAAGTCCAAGAGTGAAGAGTTTCTATAGCGAGGGTCACCAAGTTCCAGAGTGAAGAGTTTCTATAGTGAGGGTCCCAGAGTGAAGAGTTTCTGTAGAGAGGGTTCCCAAGTCCCAGAGTGAAGAGTTTCTGTAGAGAGGGTCCCCAAGTCCTAGAGTGAAGAGTTTCTGTAGAGAGGGTTCCCAAGCCATGGACCCCTTTTATGACATGAACATGTCCTTATCGGCTATATTGAAAAGTCTTCTCAGTTTTGGCCGAGCACCACCCTCCCATCCCTTTAACTGCAATTAGTAAAGGTGTTCACCTGCCCATTTAGGTCTGCAGACTCTTGTGCAGAAGGGGGGCCTTGGGACCTCTATGGCAGATTTGCCGCCATGATGATAGGTGATAAGACTTCTTTGAGGGCTACTAGTATATAGTCATGTCGCTTTGGTCATCTCAGAGTTGGCAACTTATGGTTCCCTACCTATTGTACAACTACAACACCCAGCATCCTTCAGTGGTCTGGTGCACAATCTACGAGGGTAACTAAATATGTCTATTATGAATGGGTTGGGGACCTTTGGCCCCTAGGAATGTGATGCTATGAGGTCCGGATGTCCCTGCTTCTCCTCTGCTACGGCTGTCCATTCATGGACGTTGGCGCAGTTACTGCCTGTTGTGTTCTGGAAAGTGCACGTTAAGATTCAATTTCCATCAACTTTTTTGTATTTTGGCATCCGGAGAAGAGGCGCGTTTTCTTTGTGATCCTCCGCCGAGCGAAGATTTTGGAGCCGCGTTAAAAGTAATGACAGCAATTTAGGAATGGTTGAAGCGATTCATTGTATCAGGCGCTCATTTAAATCAGCGTCTATTGTGTGCCAGCAGCGGCTCTGCGCTTGGCTTGCGGGCTAAACTTTGCAGAACTGAGCCTTTTCTTCGCTCATTCACCCTTTGTTTGCTGGAGAGGCACTCCAAATGGAGAACAAGGCCCCTGTCATTTCCATTGACTCGATGACTGCTGCAGCATCCGGCCACTTTTATATCACTCCAGTCATATTCTTGTCTGGAGAATTGTATCCGTAGGACTATATGTAACTGAATCTACACAGACGGTAATTATGTCAGTGCCCCTCTTCAGCGTGCATGTGTATGGAGAGGTCGGGAGGAATAGCTGATGGGTGTCCGAATTGTATGGTCACTTCAGGAATAGTGCAGCCGCCCATAGGATACATGGAGTCCTGGGATTCTATATGAGAAGTACGCCACTTTTTGGCTTACTTTTGTCGGTCGGTTGCAAAGGGGATTTGCAGTTGAATCTGCGACTTTTCCCCGCTTACGCCACTTTTCCGAGGTTCAGGGAAAAGGGGGCATGGCATGGGTAGGGAAGGGGACGGGCAAGCCGGCCCATCTCCTTTATCATACTCTACGCCTGTTTTTGGCATAGGAAATAACTTAAAGGGGTTTTCCAGGTTCAGAGCTGAACCCGGACACCCTTCATTTTCACCCAGGTAGCCCCCTGACTTGAGCATCGGAGCAGCTCTCCTTTGCCCCGCGCTAAATCGTGCAGGGTAAAGGCATTTTTAGGAGTTCCGGTGACGAACCAGACTCTCCATGGGGCTGCCAGAAAGCCCGGTGACGACACTGGCACTGATGAGCCCTAGCCAGTAAAACGGCTAAAACCCGCCCATCAGAGCCGGTGACGTCACCGAACACACTGCCAGGCGGAAGCTTCTGCCCAGCAGTGTGTTATGATAAACAAAAGAGCCCGTGCCCTATCTAACGCAGGGCAAGGGTGCGCATCGGAGCAGGAGATGCTCCGAGGCTAGCCTCGGGAGGGGGGGCTGCCTGGGTGAAAATAAGGGTATGTCCGGGTTCAGCTCTGAACCCGGACAACCCCTTTAAGTCTACACCCGCGAGGGAGCTGGCATAGATTTAAGCAAGTTGCACGGCCACGGCCTCTAACTAACTTAGGTGCATCAAGCGCCTGCGCAGGGTTATTAAGGGCGGCGTCCTAAAACACCAATCTTATTAAATTACCCCAATGATTCCTGTCATAAAGACGTAAGAAATAAGCTGCATGCGGTTCGTTCAGCAACTGTCTGTATGTAGCCCCCGTTTACATAGGACTGCAGATTACTGTGCTGCTTATCTCGGTATACAGAAGCCGTGCAGCACTATAGGGTGTATATGATGGGCGCAGATTTTGTAACAATAGGAGAGTCTCCATAAAGGCAACAATGTATCTGGTGTTTCATCTCTGCAAACTTCTGAAGTTACAAAGTAACCCCCCCCCCCCTCCTCCATATCAGGGACTTATCACTCAGACAAAGTGTCTACACAAGGGAAGCTGCTGCGAGAAGATACTGGTGGCCTCAGGCTGGTGGGACCGAGACAAGCAGATGGCAGGTGGGACAATTATCTGAACAGGCACTAGAAAAACAAAACGTGCGGTGGGGTTTCCTTGCCAAATTCTCTTTCCTCCCCCCACTTCCCAAGGATCGCTGTGTATGAGAATGCGCCATCTGTATCACGGCATAGCCCGTAAGGGGAGCGCCGCGGAGCCTTGTGCTGGAATTACTATCCTGAGACGAAGGAATCTTCTATCGATCTCCAACATTCTGTGCTGATTAATTTCCTAAACTATCTTTTTATGACTCGGGTCTCCATTCTTAGGGCTCCGTTTTTTTTTGCAGCCTGTAAGCGGAACCATTTACTTCCGCAAAAAAAAAGCAAATGACTCCGTGTGCATTCTGTTTCTGTATGTCCGCATGGCCGTTCTGCAAAGAAGATAGGAACACCCTTGTCCATTTGGCGGACAAAGATAGGCATAGTTATAATGGATCTGAAAAAAAAAAACGAATGCAATACAGATGTCGCAATGGACGTCATCCTATATTTTTTGCGGCTCCTTGTTTCGCGTACCGCAAAATACATATGGTCGTGCGCAGAGCTGTAAATCCTCAGCATAGACAGAATGACATGATGAAGTTCTGGCTGCCTGCAGTCACCACTAGAGGGAGCTCAGGAGACTGAGTACAGTTTTATTACTGTCATCTATAGGCTTCCCCTAGTGGTGCCTTCAGGCAGCTAGCATTTTGAAGGGAGAGAGAGGATTGCAGCTCTAATCACTGTAAGGCCCCTTTCACACGGGCGAGTTTTCCGCGCGGGTGCAATGCGTGAGTTGAACGCATTGCACCCGCACTGAATCCGGACCCATTTATTTCTATGGGGCTGTGCACATGAGCGGTGATTTTCACGCATCACTTGTGCGTTGCGTAAAAATCGCAGCAAGCTCTATTTTGTGCGTTTTTCACGCAACGCAGGCCCCATAGAAGTGAATGGGGCTGCGTGAAAATCGCAAGCAAGTGCGGATGTGGTGCGATTTTCACGCACGGTTGCTAGGAGACGATCGGGATGGAGACCCGATTATTATTATTTTCCCTTATAACATGGTTATAAGGAAAATAATAGCATTCTGAATACAGAATGCATAGTACAATAGGGCTGGACGGGTTAAAAAAAAAAATATAAATAATTTAACTCACCTTAATCCACTTGTTCGCGCAGCCGGCATCTCTTCTGTCTTCTTTCTTCAGGACCTGGGTAAAGGACCTGTGATGACGTCACTGCACTCATCACATGGCCCGTCACATGATCTATCACCATGGTAAAAGATCATGTGATGGACCATGTGATGAGCACAGTGATGTCACCACAGGTCCTTTACCCAGGTCCTGAAGAAAGAAGACAGAAGAGAAGCCGGGCTGCGCGAACAAGTGGATTAAGGTGAGTTAAAAAAAAATATCCTTTTTTTTAACCCCTCCAGCGCTATTGTACTATGTATTCTGTATTCCGAATGCTATTATTTTCCCTTATAACCATGTTATAAGGGAAAATAATACAATCTACAGAACACCTAACCCAAACCCGAACTTCTGCGACGAAGTTCGGATTTGGGTACCAAACATGCAGATTTTTTTCACGTGCGTGCAAAACGCATTACAATGTTTTGCACTCGCGAGGAAAAATCGCGCATTTTCCCACAACGCACCCGCATCTTATCCAAGCAAAAAACATGACGCCCGTGTGAAAGAGGCCTTAAGATATAAAATATTTTTTTTAAAGCATCTAGGGTGGATGACCCAGGTCTTGTGCTGACCTGCCCCTGTCTGGTGACCCCTTTCAATTTTGTAGGTGGTTTTCTAAACTTAATGGCTCTCTGTAAAGTGACCAAGGGGGTTCTTCTAGGTAGACCCAGTGTAGTAGAGGGTTGCAGTTGCCTCCTTGCTGGATAAGAGTCCGTTTTAAGACCTGCGGGAAGTTGAGGAGTAAGATGGACACTTATAGGACTTGCATAGACATTAGATTTTATTATACATTTATCTATAGTAATAATTAGATACATTCTCCCAGTTGATTCCCAAAGTAATTTATTTATTTTTTTAGCACATTTGTCACTTATTCGGCAGCTGCGGAACGATTGTTTATGAGCTTCACAATCCAAGAGTTTATGTCCAGCGACTCCGGCGCTTTCAGATGTGCGGCGGACAATTCAGGAGGCCACAATTAGCTCTGTACAGAACCAGCTGTGCTCCTGACTCTGCCGTCTCTTCATGTCCCAAGTGCAATAAAAACCAACAGCCACCATTCAGGCTTCCAGCAGCAAGGTCACTGATGATGATGAAGGGCTTCCTATGAGTTCTAGCACAGCACCTATATAGGTGGGCACCCAGCTTTCCTAGAATCCAGAGCGTCCACTGTGTCTAGTTATCTCGCAGTGCGCAAGCTTCTCCTCATACCAGTCGGATTTATCTTCCAGGAGTAACATTGGTTGCTCCCCAAATTTTAGACTCCATCGTAAATCTTAGGCCTCATGCACACGACCGTTGTGTGCATCCGTGGCCGTTGTGCCGTTTTCCGTTTTTTTTCACGGACCCATTGACTTTCAATGGGTCCGTGGAAAAATCGGAAAATGCACCGTTTGGCAGCCGCATCCGTGAGCCGTGTTTCCTGGCCGTGAAAAAAATATGACCTGTCCTATTTTTTTCACGGCCAACGGTTCACGGGCCCATTCAAGTCAATGGGTCCGTGAAAGAACACGGATGCACACAAGATTGGCATCCGTGTCCGTGATCCGTGGCCGTAGGTTTTAGTTTCATACAGACGGATCCGAAGATCCGTCTGCATAAAAGCTTTTTCTGATCTAAGTTTTCACTTCGTGAAAACTCATTTCCGACAGTATATTCTAACACAGAAGCGTTCCCATGGTGATGGGGACGCTTCTAGTTAGAATACACTGCAAACTGTGTACAAGACTGCCCCCTGCTGCCTGGCAGCACCCGATCTCTTACAGGGGGATATGATAGTACAATTAACCCCATCATATCCCCCTGTAAGAGATCAGGGCTGCCAGGCAGCAGGGGGCAGACCCCCCCCCCCTCCCCAGTTTGAATATCATTGTGCGGCCCCCCCCCTCCCCTGTTGTTAACTCGTTGGTGGCCAGTGTGCGCACCCCCCTCCCTCCCTCCCTCTATTGTTTTAATACATTGGGGCCAGTGTGCGCGCCCCCCCCCCCAACCCCCCCTCCCTCCCTCTATTGTTTTAATACATTGGGGCCAGTGTGCGCGCGCCCCCCCAACCCCCCCTCCCTCCCTCTATTGTTTTAATACATTGGGGCCAGTGTGCGCACCCCCCCAACCCCCCCCCCCCCCCTCCCTCCCTCTATTGTAATCATCATCGGTGGCAGCGGAGTAGAAGATTTTCATACTTACCTGCTTCTTGCTGCTGCGATGTCTGCGTCCGGCCGGGAGCTCCTCCTACTGGTAAGTGACAGGTCTGTGCGGCGCATTGCTGTCACTTACCAGTAGGAGGAGCTCCCGGCCGGACGCAGACATCGCAGCAGCAAGAAGCAGGTAAGTATGAAAATCTTCTACTCCGCTGCCACCGATGATGATTACAATAGAGGGAGGGAGGGGGGGGGGGGGGTTGGGGGGGTGCGCACACTGGCCCCAATGTATTAAAACAATAGAGAGAGGGAGGGGGGGGGGTTGGGGGGGCGCGCGCACACTGGCCCCAATGTATTAAAACAATAGAGGGAGGGAGGGGGGGGGGGTTGGGGGGGCGCGCGCACACTGGCCCCAATGTATTAAAATAATAGAGGGGGGGGTTGGGGGGCGCGCGCACACTGGCCCCAATGTATTAAAACAATAGAGGGAGGGAGGGGGGTGCGCACACTGGCCACCAACGAGTTAACAACAGGGGAGGGGGGGCCCACTGGCCACCAATGAGTTAAAAACAGGGGGGGGGGGGGTCTGCCCCCTGCTGCCTGGCAGCACCTGCCAGGCAGCAGGGGGCAGTCATGTACACAGTTTTTTGTATATTCTAACCTGAAGCGTCTCCATCACCATGGGAACGCCTCTGTGTTAGAATATACTGTCGGAAATGAGTTTCACGATGTAGCTCATATCCGACAGTATATTCTAACATAGAGGCGTTCCCATGGTGATGGGGACGCTACAAGTTAAAATATACCATCGGATTGGAGAAAACTCCAATCCGATGGTATAACAGAACTCCAGACTTTACATTGAAAGTCAATGGGGACGGATCCGTTTGAAATGGCACCATATTGTGTCAACATCAAACGGATCCGTCCCCATTGACTTGCATTGTAATTCAGGACGGATCCGTTTGGCTCCGCACGGCCAGGCGGACACCAAAATGACTTTTTTTTCATGTCCGTGGATCCTCCAAAAATCAAGGAAGACCCACGGAAGAAAAACGGACACGGATCACGGAACAACGGAAACCGTTTTTGCGGACCGCAAAAAAAAACGGCCATGTACATGAGGCCTAAGTCAAAGTGTTTTGAAGTTATCGACACTTGAACTGACACTGGTCCGATTTGCAAAAAATGGCCTGGTTCTTAAGGTGAAAAAAGGCTGTGTCCTTAAGGGGTTAAACAAACGTTTTGGGCAAAAAAGTTGATTTGGCAGCCTTTGCTGCAGATGTCATTGTGAGATATACCCTTTATATATTTGGGTTATATTCAGATATTTGAAATGCCGCCATTTAGTGCACAAATCTTTCATTGCGGACTAATTTGGTTCAGGGCGTGTGAGATACACCCTGTTTATACAGGGCTTATATTCTTCTATTAATAAAACACCCTTTTTTGTGCCCTTGCAGCATCAGCACGTTTGATATTCCAGGGTTATATACTGCTGTCATATTCAGTTATTAAACAAACACCCGTTTGGGCAAAAAAAAAAATATTTAGCAGCCTTTGCTGCAGATGTCATTGTAAGATATACCCTTTAAATACAGGGGTTTTATTCAGGTATTTGAAATACAGCCATTTAGTGCATAAATCTTTAATTGCGGCCTAGTTTGTTTCAAAGCGTGTGAGATGCACCCTTTATATACAGGGGTTCTATTCGGGTATTTGAAATACAGCCATTTTTGGCAAACAAATTTCATTGAGGCCTAGTCTGGATCAGGGCGTCTGAGATACACCCTTTATATACAGGGGTTCTATTGAGTTATTTGAAATACAGCCATGTTGGGCAAACTAATTTATTGAGGCCTAGTCTGGATCAGGGCGTGTGAGATACACCCTGTACATACTGTCGTTCTCTTCTACTATTAATTAAACACCCATTTAGGGCAAGATCCTAAATTCAAGAAATATGAGGAGAGTGTCAAATAAGGGACGTGGCCCAGGTCGTGGTGCTGCTGGTGGAGCTCCTGTTGCAGGGAGAGGACGTTGTCGATCTGTGCCAGCTACACGCACAAGTGAAACCTCTTCCTCAGGTGCGAGTAGATGACAGAACCTGCAGCGGTATTTGGTCGGGCCTAATGCGGCTCTATGAATCGTGAGGCCTGAACAAGTAAGGCGATAGTCGATTTGGTTGCTGACAATGGATCCAGTTCCTTCACATTTTCTCCCACCCAGTCTCCTGCTGAAAGACCACAGTTGACACTGATGTCCATCAGACTTTCACCTCACCCCCCTTGCAAATCAGCCAAGCAGTCTGAGCCCCAAGTCATGCAGCAGTCTCTTCTGCTTTTTGAAGGAAGAGGTCGCCAACGCAGCTGGGGCACCGCCAGCATCCAGCGCCCAGGCAAACCCCTATTCAATGCACAGATAACATGACCACTGATGAAGGTCCACCGTGACCGAAACGTCTGGTCAGAAATAGTCTGTCATTCCTTAATATACCACGGGCAAATGGATGATGCAGAGAAATGAAAAAATAAAAAATACATTTGAATTGCAAAACCTTCAGACTGAGTGCCTTAATATTTTATCACTATTGCAGTTCTGGCTGCCATGGTTACTTAGCAATTTTCGAAACATTTAATTACCTGCGCTGTCTGTGGCCGGCCGGCCGGCCGGCCGGTCGCTCCTCCTACTGGTAAGTGAAAGGTCTGTGCGGCGCATTGCTTATAGCACAGACCTGTCACTTACCAGTAGGAGGAGCGACCGGCCGGCCACAGACAGCGCAGGTAAGTATAATACTTCTAAAATTGCTAAGTAACCATGGCAGCCAGGACTGCAATAGATTAAACTGGGACTCCGATCGGAACTCTCCGCTGCCACCAATGATGGGGGGGGGGGTGATTTTAATTAGGAGGGGGAGGGAGGGAGGGGAGGCCGCACTGGCCACCAATTAATTTAATACTGGGGAGGGAGGGAGGGGGGGCTGCACTGGCCACCAATGAATTTAAAACTGGGGAGGGAGGGGGTCTGCCCCCTGCTGCCTGGCAGCACCTGATCTCTTATAGGGGGCTATGATACGCACAATTAACCCCTCAGGTGCGGCACCTGAGGGGTTAATTGTGCGGATCACAGCCCCCTGTAAGAGATCAGGTGCTGCCAGGCAGCGGGGGGAAGTTATGTACACAGTTCTTAGTATATTCTAACTTGAAGCGTCCCCATCACTATGGGAACGCCTCTGTGTTAGAATATACTGTCAGATCTGAGTTTTCACAATCTAACTCAAATCCGATGGTATATTCTAACATAGAGGCGTTCCCATGGTGATGGGGACGCTTCAAGTTAAAATATACCATCGGATTGGAGAAAACTCAGATCCGATGGTATATTAATAGGGATTCCTGACTTTACATTGAAAGTCAATGGGGGACGGATCCGTTTGCAATTGCACCATATTGTGTCAACGTCAAACGGATCCATCCCCATTGACTTGCATTGTAAATCAGGACGGATCTGTTTGGCTCCGCACAGCAAGGCGGACACCAAAACGCTGCAAGCTGCATTTTGGTGTCCGCCTTCAGAGCGGAATTGAGGCGGAACGGAGCCAAACTGATGCATTCTGAACGGATCCGCATCCATTCAGAATGCATTGGGGATGAACGGATCAGTTCGGGGCCGCTTGCGAGAGCCTTCAAACGGATCTCACAAGCGGAACCCCAAACGCAAGTGTGAAAGTAGCCTTAGGGTGACAATAAACAATTTTTTTCTGTCATAGACCCCTGCTCTACCAAGTAGATAGGTTAATACATTTCTGTAATTTTCCTGTGACATTCTTGGGTTGACATTATACAATTTTAGACGTGAATAAACCCCTGCTCTGCACATTTGCACCTCAATAGCTTTTCCCACATTTCCGCTTGACTCTTTTGGCCCACATTTTGGCTTCTGTAATTTGTCCTACATTTGCGCCTCAATAGCTTTTCTCACATTTCCTCTCGATCCCAATTTTTTAAAATAAATTTATCTCCTTTAAATTTGATCTCTTTTTCTCACGCTTCCTCTCCAGCGTGGAACCCTGATTCGCTGATAACCGTGATCAACATAGTAGGCTCAGAAAAGAACATTGAAAGTTGATAGAGAAGATATCCAAATGGATGGTGGATGTCACTGGGGCACCTCTACAAAGGTGACAGGAACATAAATGTAAAAAAATCGTCAATTACATTGTCAGGTGACATTTTAAAAATTTTGCCAGATAGAAACCCCTGCTCTACATAGTTGACAGGGAGTAAAATACAATAAATTCTTCAGTAATTGATGCATGACACATCCTTTCATTCAATGCTTAAACTTTAAAAAGTTGTTCCACTTTTACACTTTAATAATTTCTCCCATATTTCCGCTCTATCATTTTTAATTTGAAAAAAATCTATCCTCCCTTGGATGTGGTCTCTCTTTCTCAGGCTCCCTCTCCGGCCTGGAACACTGATTCCCCACCACCCGTGATCACCATGGTAGGCGCATAAAAGAATCGAAAGTTGATAGAGCAGATATCAAATTGGATCGTGAACATCACGGGGACGTGCGACATGGTGGGGCAGTAAGTATGCACACGCCTACACGAACTGACTGACAGGGGTCAGCCCCTGCAACTTCTGGGTCTCCAAATTGGGCACATGGCCTGAGCTTGCCTTTTACCCCTTGGAGGTGCTGGCCTGCATTGTAGCCAGTGTATTGTCTGAACGTGCGTTTAGCACAACTCGAGGGGGTTATCACAGGTTATATTTCCCAATGTTTTGGGGTGTACCCTAATTTAAAAAAATAAAAATACATTTAAAAAAAGCAGTGTAGGGTACCTCCACCGCCACTTCCACCTACACCGCCACATCCACTGCCTCCTCAACCTCCTACTCCATATGGACCTCGTCCTCCTAGATCAAGATTATAAT
Organism: Bufo gargarizans; assembly: GCF_014858855.1. Lineage (NCBI taxonomy): Eukaryota > Metazoa > Chordata > Amphibia > Anura > Bufonidae > Bufo > Bufo gargarizans. The sequence continues at coordinate 7,150,590 of NC_058089.1, read as the reverse complement.
TTTTTTATTTTTACGCATTTTGTGTTATTTAAAGTCATTTCCCTATCCACATTTGCTTGCAGAGCACTTGTCATGCTCTTGACCACATTTTGATGCCATTTGCAGCCCTCTAGCCCTTTCCATGACATTTTTACAGCCATTTTAGTGCTCAAAAGTTCGGGTCCCCATTGACTTCAATGGGGTTCGGGTTCCGGGTCAAGTTCGGGTCCCGAACTCGAACATTTTTCTGAAGTTCGGCCGAACCCATCGAACCCGAACATCCAGGTGTCTGCTCAACTCTAGGTATGACCAAACTGTTTAAGCTCAATAATAAATAATGTCAAAATTCATATCCAGGGGAGTGGACTGGTGGTGTTCGTGTGCGGTGTCTGAGTTTGTTTGGTCAGTATCTGTTATGTGTTACACCAATTTGGCAATGTGGTTTTGCTGTATTGAGATATGAATTTTGACATTATTTATTATTGAGCTTAAACTGTTTGGTCATACAAACTTTTACCATCAGAGGCTGACCATTAATATTGTACTTGCACTTTATTATTGTACACCGACCACCCACCATCGGTCCTTTTGGTTTTTAATGTTTTTAAAATGTCTTGTGTTAAAGGGCTTCTGTCAGCCCACTAAACTGTTTTTTTTTTGGGGGGTTAATAATAATCCCTACACTGCGAGCTCCCTATACATAAGCTAAATATTCATTTTTGTTCAGTAGATTTGGTTAAAAAGCAATTTTTTTAATATGTCTCTGTCGGCCGCTCCATCCTCAATGCGCCTGCGCCGATGATGTCACATCTACACCCGGCGCAGGCGCATTGAGGATGGAGCTGCCGAGAGAGCGGCCGCCTCTCAGTGCGCCTGCGCCGATTAAAGACAGGTACGGGGCAGGCGCGATATTTTGAATTCAAACAGGGCCAGCAGAGAACGATCCCGTTCCCTGGCCCTGTCAATCACACAGCGGAGGGGGCGTCATTATGAGAGGAGGATGCGGCTGCTACCAGCAAGTAGCCGCCCTACTTGCTGGTAGCAAGGTAATTTACATATTATAAAAATTGCTTTTTAACAAAATCTACTGAACAAAAAATGAATACTTATGTATAGGGAGCTCGCAGTGTAGGGATTATTATTAACCCCCCAAAAAAAAAAACGGTTTAGTGGGCTGACCTTTAAGCATGTCTTTGTGAAATTTTCAATAAAAATCATGTAATTTTGCGATTACTTTGTTTCTATATGTGTTTTTGTTCATTGAGTGACCCATTCATCTCTGATTGGTTTTCTCTGATATGTTCAGGTGTGGGTCCTGGATATTGGTTTTGGGCTTTATATAGGTTTCACACCAGCATCTTGGCCAGGTGATGGCAATGCCGCCAAATGGAGATAGGAACCATAGTTACTGATAAAGTAAAAAACATTTTGTCTGTGCTGCGTCAGGAAGGGCTGAGCCATGCACCCTGCATGGTGCACGTCTTGAATCTCGTTGTCACCCAATCCCTAAGGCCTCTTTCACACAGGCGTCGCTTGTGAGGGCCGGATAGGATGCGGGTGCGTTGCAGGAAAATGCGCGTTTTTTCCGCGCAAGTGCAAAGTGCTTTAATGCGTTTTGCACACGCGTGTGAAAAATCGGCATGTTTAGTACCCAGAAGTACCAAGGTTCACAGAAGTTCGGGTTTGGGATCGGTGTTGTGTAGATTTTATTATTTTCCCTTATAACATGGTTATAGGGGAAATAATAGCATTCTTAATACAGTATGCTTAGTAAAATAGTGATGGAGGGGTTAACAAATACAAATAAAATATTTTGATCTCACCTCATCCACTTGTTCGCACAGCTCGGCTTGTCTTCTTTCTTCTTCTTTGAGGACCTGGGAGAAAATGACCAAAGGTGACATCACTGCGCTCATCACATGGTACGTCACATGGTCCATCACCATGGTGATGGACCATGTGATCAGAGCAGTGATGTCACCAAAGGTCATTTTCTCCCAGGTCCTCAAAGAAGAAGAAAGAAGACGAGCCGGGCGGTGGATGAGGTGAGTTTAAATATATATTTATTTTTAACCCCTCCATCACTATTTTACTAAGCATACTGTATTAAGAATGCCATTATTTTCCCTTATAACCATGTTATAAGGTAAAATAATAAAGATCGGGTCCCTATCCCGATCGTCACCTAGCAACCATGCATGAAAATCCTACCGCATCCGCACTTGCTTGTGGATGCTTGCGATTTTCACGCAGCCCCATTGTAACGGTCACGTCCACACACACACAGGGGGAAGGATAGTGACCACTGCGCTCCACCCTCACCCCTGGCCCTGCCTACTTAAAGAAGTAGAGTAGAGAAGTACCAGGGGAGTCCGCAAAGAGTAGTCCTATGATGGATCTCAATAGTGGAATTGAAAACGCTAATGTGAAAGTAGCCTTAGAAGAACGCAAAAATAAAAAGTGATATGTACACAGCCTTACTGCCACAACATGCATTAAAAGAACTTTTTTTTTTATCCACTTCTTTATTGGCGCTGCCTCCATTTCTTTATTGCGTTCCACTGAGAAGACATTTGGGCACAGCTCCTGCAGGGGCACGCATGGGTTTTTTGCTTTACTGAAGGGTGCTGTATGCTTTTTGTTTAATAGAAGGGATAGCGATGAATCTTGATGCACTGCACAGTGATGAAGATGGTGACAAATTACAACTGCATGTACCGTAATACAAAGGTAATTTGCTGTTTCCCTTGCAGTGTTACAGGAAAAATAAAGAAAAATGGAAAATCTGCAACAACAAAAAAGCGTCATTTTGAAATTTCACATTCATATTCCTTTAATTCTCGTGAAACATGTAAAGGGTTACCAAAGTTTATAAAATCAGTTATCTGAATAATTTCAGGTGTAGTTTCTAAAATGTGGTCATTTATTGGTGGCTTCTACCCCCAGAAAGTGACTTTATCGCTGAATTTACATTTTCAAAATGGTATCAACATAAAGTAGACATATGTTGAATGTTAATAACTATTTTATGTGGCATTGCTATCTGTTCAAATTTAGAAAATATAAATGTTTCCAAGTTTTTCATAAATTTGGGATTTTTTTTATAAATAGAGATAAAACATATCGACTCAAAATCACCAATAACATGAAGTATGATGTGTCACGAGAAAAAAAATCTCAGAATTGCTTGTATAAGTAAAAGTATTCCAAAGTTATTACCGCATAAAGGGACATGTCAGATTTGCAGGAATGGCCGTATGGTATGAATTGTGACTTGTGTTTTGGAGATTTGGGTGGTAGACCTTGAACCTGTTAGTGAGGGAGAAACGACTGTGTAGTTAGTGGTCTAGGATTTGTTTTGTATCCTGTGATGGAAATGTACACCAATTGAGGTGGAATGTACACTGTCTTGCTGTGACAAGAAAATGAAAGCTGGTTGTGGCCTGTTTGCACTCAATGCTACAGTGTTGGAGTGGCTTCTTGAGGTGTGCCACCAACCATCTTAACTTAGAGCGGTGGCCATGCTTGCACATTAAATGAAAAAGAGCCAGCTGCTGTGGTTGTCGGGGCCATGGGAGTCTGCATAAACACTCATGTGCAGCAGTCCCCGTTCCGACCATCTCGTATCTCGTGTTGCACTGGTTGCCGTAACACCACCGATGGAATGGATGCAATGGAAAAATGAATCAAGCCAGCAAAAGAGGCAATATGGACAATCACAGTACATTAGTAAGTGCCTTGTAATTGCTTTCTCTACATGATACATGCCATTTGCTGAAGTGAGACAACCCCTTTAATAGTGGCTCTTGGATTTTAATAGACTTTTTAAAATACACGGATCACTCAGTGACTGTAGAAAGTTGTCTTCCCTCATTTAATTCAGTATCACGACTTGTGTCAAGTCCTGGGGAAGAATGAAGTCCTGTCTCTCATTGCTTGATAATTATACAATACTAGACACATTCTTATCCATGCAAAAAAGTTAAGGGTTGGGCTGATATACAAATCAAAGTAAAACATGTATTTCCAGAAAAACTGTGGGATTAAATTCCAGAAGACGAAAATAGGAAGAAGTCTTCGGGTTGCTATATGCCAGAAAAGGGTCAACACACTTATAGGGATGGACCTGAAAGATTTAGTAGAAATGTGTTAACATGGAATACACTCCTCAACATTGAAATTGCAACATCAAGATGGATAAGCCATAAAGTTATGCAAATCAAGTAAGTAGCAGATGTCTCTAAGATATGCAGATGATCAAATTTTCAAGCAATCTGTGGTATGTGGGAGGGGCATAAAAGCCAGATTAAAAATACATTTTTGTAAGCCACATGAAACCTCTAAAATTGCATAAAGTCATGTGGGATGATTGTGCGATGCCTGTTTGTTGATGTGCCACTTATGGCCACTTGTCGCAAACTGAGAGGGACAAAATTATTGAACTGAGAGACCTTAGTTTATCACTCCAATAATATCACTACGGGCCTAGGCCAAGATGTCAGCACTGTTCAATGCTGCGTGTCCCAGTGTTTGGGAGAACAATGATCAACTGCAATGACAGAAAGAAGTGCATAGATGCGAACCTCTGCACGGACAGAATATCTGATTAGAAGAATGACATGTAGTGTAGTGATCCATTCTGTACTGCAAGTGAAATAGGATGTCATATCCCAACCCTAGGACGGCAAACAGTGTCTACATAAACCATTAGAAGGTGTTTGTACGACACTGGGCTACGAGGCAGATGTCCAGCTACAGGTGCTCTACTGACCTCATGTCACCGCTCTCCATCGCTATTCATTGATATCATGATGCATAGCAACAAGGCATTGGAGGCAGGCTTGGAGGTCTGCTATCTTCAGTGATGAGTCTCGCTTTTGTCTTGGATGCAATGATAGCTGGAGATTGGTCTGGAAGCCACCGTGGGCAATGCCATAAAAAAGCCTTCACAAGGGAATGTCACACCAGTCTTATTCCTGGCATTATGGTGTGGGGTGGCATAATGTACAGTAGCCAAATTCCCCAGCTCGGTGTTACATTGATTTGTTTGTGGGACCAGTGGTACGGCCATTTCTCTAAATTGTCCCAAGAGCTGTGTTTCAACAGGTCAACACCAGGCTGCATGTTAATGTGAGTAGCATTCGTGAAATAAATGTGCTACCGTGGCCTGCAGCGTCTCCGGACTTGTCCTCCATCGGGATGTAGGAAAAGACTAATTCTTAGTACTACATGATCAAAAATTTAAGTGATTATCATGTTCTTTAAAACTGGTGGCCTGTCCTTACAATAAGAGATCAATGTTAGATCAGTGGGGGGGGGGGGGGGGGGGGGGGAGTTCTGAACTTGGGGCACCGCCATAGATCAGCTGTTTGAAGGGGCTGCAGCACTCGGGGGACATCAAACCTCTTCACTATTTACAAGCTCTGTATTTTTAGCGATGGCTGTGCCTGGTATTGCAGTTCAGTCCCATTCACCTGGACTTGACTAAGCTTTAGTGAAACCAGGCACAGTTGCCACTAAAAGTACAGAGCTATGCCTGGTACATAGTGAAGGCGACACTCTTAAGAACAGAGTTAGCCCCCACCAACCTAATATTATAGGATAGGCCATCATTTTTAAACAAACAGATAAATCTTTCACAATTGAACACTAGTACGTGGCTTCTATCTGAATGACAGAGATGGTATATCCTGCCTGTTTCTGCCGCAATTAATTAGAAATTATAAAATTCTATTCTTCATGAAAATCCACCATCACTTACCGTAGTTGGCTGGTTGACCACAGTTTAAAAAAATTAAGTATCTCCAACATTGAGAGCATCATGGCATGTACAATTATAAATCGAGAAGTCCAGTAATGTACTTCTAGCCAGTCCCATGCAAACTCAACAAGAAGTTGATATGGAAGAATCAAGTATTTGACAAGAAACTCACACCACTGTGTCCATGTTGGATCCTGTAAATCCTGAAAACGGCATAAGGTATGGTTAATGTATGCAGGTCTATTTTGCCAAATTAGCAGCAAACATGTGCTGTCTTAAAACATCCTATGTCTGCTGACTGACTAGCTGAAAGGTATTTGCTTAAGACTTGGAAGGCAATGTCTCTCTGTAGACAGGTATACAAATTTGCATTGCGATTTCATTGAATTAAAATTTAAAACAGCAATAATGGAAAACTACAAAACTATTATCAAAAATGTGTTGATGCTTGCAGTGTGCATCTGCATTGTATTTGTGGTCAGCCACACTGCATAAGCCGACACAATTCATGCACTTCAACAGGAACTCAGAACTATTCTAGTAAAAATGTTAAACTGATTATTTTGTTAATTAACGCAAACCATTTATTTACATTCAAACACATAAAATGTAATACAAGTCTTATCTTCACGTTAAGATATGCTCACATTGCCTCCTCTTTAGAGTTTGCCATACATTCCTGTTCTTAAATGATTTTATGCTTTTTGTGCAGAAAACTCATCTCCTGATATATCACATTTTATCATATTTTGCAGCCACCTGTAGTCAAACAACAGAACTGTGTTCATATGAACAGCAGCTTGTGCTCCAGGGCCGTTCTTTCTACCACAACTGGACAATATGTGCCAAGCAGGGGCGTAGCTATAGGGGGTGCAGAGGTAGTAGTCACTACCAGGCCCAGGAGCCTGAGGGGGCCTAAAATCCATTATGCAACATAAGAAGACATTGGTATAATAGAAAGAACATGATGGTCAGGTCAAACCTCTGGCTGGAAGGAAAGGGGTTGGATCAAGAATTTGGCATGGGGAGGTGCCATTTCAATTTTTGCCTCAGGCAGCATGAAGGCTATGTACTTCCCGGCCCTTGGCCACAAAACACTGAGGGAAGGGGGGCCCAAGCTGAACTCTTGCACCAGGGACCATGAGCCTTTAGCTACGCCCCTGGTGCCCAGTATTAATGCTATCACGTACCCACAGCGGTCAGACCCCCACGATCCTGAGAACAAGGTCCAATTCCCTTCTCCTGATGGAGTGGCAGGTTGAACATGTGTCCAGCCACCCCATTTATTCTCTAAGGGGCTGTCGCAGATAGCAGAGTACAGTTTTTGGCTATTTATGGCAGACCACCTTCCTACATAACTCCCCCCTTTGTTCAACCCTGAGGGGGTGAACACTTGCCAGACAGTGTACCCGGGACAGGGAATCTGCGTTTCTCTGTAAGCGGCCTGCCCTGTGTTCCACTGAGAACTTGAAGTTCTGTAACGACAAGATCTATCTGGTGACCCGAGCATTCCTCTGTTTGGCTAGGCTCATCCACTTGAGAGGGGAGTGGTCGGTCACCAGATGGAACTTTCTCCACCAACAGATAATAACGGAGAGACTCGAGTGCCCACTTGATTAACAGACTGGTGTAAGCTTTCAGTATAGGAAAAAAACAGGATGTTCCTCCACATTGATGTCCTGAGAGAGTACAGCTCCGAGGCCTACTTCAGAGGTATCGGTCTGTACCACAAATTCCCTCTTGAAGTCAGGTGTCACCAATATCGGGGACCCATACAGGGCAGACTTCAAGGCGGAGAAAGATTTTCCGCCTGATCATTCCACTAAACCGTCACTGACTAGCGTCCCTTCAAAAGGCCTGTCAATGGTGCGACGACTGTAGCAAAATTGGGGACAAACTTCATATAGCACCCCACCATACCCAGGAACAACTTTACTTGCCGAGTAGAGACAGGTCGGGCCAATTCCGAATTGCCTCAATTTTGTTCACCTGAGGTTTGATCATTCTGCACCCAATTACATTCCCCAGGTACCTGGTCTCTTCTAACCCTATTGCGCACTTTTTTGGGTTAGCAATTAAGCCAGCCTTCCTAAGGGAGTCCACTACAGCCTGTACTTTAGATAGGTGACTTTCCCAGTCGGTGCTATGGATAACGATATCGTCCAGGTACGCCAAACCGTACCAACAATGTGGGCATAGTGCAACGTCCATTAGCCTTTGAAACGTGGCGGGAGCGCCATGTAGACCAAAGGGTAATAACCTTGTACTGATATAGCCCCTCTGGTGTGATGAAAGCCGTTTTTTCCTTGGCAGCCTCCATCAAGGGTACCTGCCAGTACCCTTTGGTGAGGTCAAACACAGAAAAATATCTGGCTTGGCCTAACTTCTCAATAAGCTCATCTACTCGGGGCATGGGATATGCGTCAAATTTGTTCCGACTAATGAACTCCCTGGCTTCCTGAGCCTGTTTAGGGGAGAGGATGTCAGCAATTTTCACTGTGGCAGCCGCTTCCCTTGCTACAGACAGAGGGGTCGAAACCGCTTCCCCAAAGAACCCTGGTCATGGGCAGTCTTCCGTACAGGTTTCCCTATCTCTCCATGGTTTGAGCAGATTCACATGGTACACCTGCTCTGGATTTCGCCTCCATGGCTGATGTACCTTGTAATCTACCTCTCCAATTTGTTCAAGTACCTTGTAGGGCCCCAGCCACCTAGCTAGGAACTTACTGTCTACAGTCGGTACCAGAACCAACACCCGATCACCCGGGTTAAAGGACCCAAGCCTGCCGATTATAGACCCTACTCTGGGCTCGCTGCGCTGCCTCCATATGCTTCCTAACCAGAGGTAAAACTGTTTCCATCCGTCCTTGCATCTGGGTGATGTGCTCGACAACACTTTTGTGCAGTGTGGGTTGGTGTTCCCATGCCTCTTTGGCGACGTCTAACAGACCGCGAGGGTGTCTGCCGTATAGCAGTTCGAAGGGCGAGAACCCAGTAGAGGCCTGGGGCACTTCTCGCACTGCGAACATGAGATAGGGCAGAAGAAGGTCCCAGCCCCTCCCATCCTTAGACACTGCTCTTTTTAACGTTTGATTAAACCTTTCTACCAGGCCATCAGTTTGTGGATGATACACGGTCACTGTGAAAGTCACTGTTAAAGGGGTGGTCACTGTGAAAGTCACGGTTAAAGAAGAAGTCACTGTTAAAGGGGTGGTCACTGTGAAAGTCACTGTTAAAGGGGCGGTCACTGTGAAAGTCACTGTTAAAGGGGCAGTCACTGTGAAAGTCACTGTTAAAGGGGCGGCCACTGCTGTGAAAGTCGCTGTTAAAGGGGCGGTGCCCGTTAAAGGAGCGGCCACTGTGAAAGTCACTGCTAAAGGGGCAGTCACCCTTAAAGGGGCGGCCACTATGAAAGTCACTGTTAAACGGGCGGTCACCATTAAAGGGGCAGCCACTGTGAAAATCACTGCTAAAGGGGCGGTCACCGTTAAAGGGGCGGCCACTGTAAAAGTCACTGTTAAAAGGACAGCCACCGTGAAAGTCACTGTTAAAGGGAACCTGTCACCTGGATTTTGTGTATAGAGCTGAGGACATGGGTTGCTAGATGACCGCTAGCACATCCGCAATACCCAGTCCCCATAGCTCTGTGTGCTTTTATTGTGTAAAAAAAAAAGATTTGATACATATGCAAATTAACCTGAGAGGAGTCCTGTCCCTGACTAATCTCACATACAGGACTCAACTCAGGTTAATTTGCATATGTATCAAATAGTTTTTATTACACAATAAAAGCACACAGAGCTATGGGGACTGGGTATTGCGGATGTGCTAGCGGCCATCTAGCAACCCATGTTCTCAGCTCTATACACAAAATCCCGGTGACAGGTTCCCTTTAAAGGGGCAGTCACCGTTAAAGGGGCAACCACTATGAAAGTCACTGTTAAAAGGACAGCCACCGTGAAAGTCACTGTTAAAGGGGCAGTCTCCGTTAAAGGGACGGCGCCACTGTGAAAGTCACTGTTAAAGGGGTGACCACTATGAAAGTCACTGCTAAAGGGGCGGTCACCGTTAAAGGGGCGGCCACTGTAAAAGTCACTGTTAAAAGGACAGCCACCGTGAAAGTCACTGTTAAAGGGGCAGTCACCGTTAAAGGGGCAACCACTATGAAAGTCACTGTTAAAGGGGTGACCACTATGAAAGTCACTGCTAAAGGGGCGGTCACCGTTAAAGGGGCGGCCACTGTAAAAGTCACTGTTAAAAGGACAGCCACCGTGAAAGTCACTGTTAAAGGGGCAGTCACCGTTAAAGGGGCAACCACTATGAAAGTCACTGTTAAACGGGTGGTCACCGTTAAAGGGGCGGCCACTGTGAAAATCACTGCTAAAGGGGCGGTAACCGTTAAAGGGGCGGCCACTGTAAAATTCACTGTTAAAAGGACAGTCACCATGAAAGTCACTGTTAAAGGGGCAGTCTCCGTTAAAGGGACTGCGCCACTGTGAAAGTCACTGTTAAAGGGGTGGTCACCGTTAAAGGGGTGACCACTATGAAAGTCACTGTTAAACGGCGGGTCACCGTTAAAGGGGTGGCCACTGTGAAAGTCACTGTTAAAGGGGCGGTCCCCGTTAATGGGGCAGCCATTGTGAAATTCGCTGTTATTTAATATAAAATTGTAATAAATATACGTTTTACCTTTATGCATAAAAAAATCCCAAATTTGCAGATATTTTGGAAAAAAATCACTATTCAAAATTAGAATTTCTTTGCTATTAAGGTTACTTTCACATTAGCGGCAGGGTAGTCCGGCAGGCTTTTCCGCCGGGTAAACAGCTTGGCGGATCAGTCCAGCCGCTAGTTTACGTGTGCCCCCAGACTGCCACTCTGTCCCTATTGACTATAATGTACAACATGCAGTACTTTTAGTCCGGCTGCCTCTCACCGTGCGATGCCGTGCTGCCGATGGAACTCTGACCCCATTATAGTCAATGGGGAAGAAGCGGCATTCTGGGGGCACACATGAAACTAGCCTTAGATGGATAGTGATACTTCATAAAATAGTTATCGCTTTACATTCCCCATATGTCTACTTTATGTTGGCATCATTTTGCAAATGTAATTTAATTTTTTTAGGAAGTTAGAAGACAGAATTTTAGAAGCACATTTTTATATTTTTAAGAAAATTTCAAAAACCCACTTTTTTACCTAATCTGAGAGTTTTAGACCGCTCAGATCAGGTTATAGACTCTTTGACCCTCATTGCAATGGTACCTTTGTTTTCTGTGTCCCTTGTCCAGATCATGAAAAAAACACTTTTTAAACGTATGCAAATGAGCTTCTGAAGGTGCCCAGGGGCGGAGTTACTGGGCGATGTGCCCAGAAAAACACACCTCTTTCAGCTCTCTGGCACGCCCTTCTGTCCTATTATTACCTTCTCCTCTGCCTCCAGCCGGCGGACGTCATGAGCGGCAAGAGAAAAATTCAGGCTGGGAACTGGCCCGCACCTGCGCACTGCTCTGGCCATTATGGGCAGAAGAACATCTTTTCATATTGTGCATGCGCCGGCCAACTAAAGACAGCTGACCCTCCATCCTGTGGTGCTGCTCGTGACTTTCGATGGCTGGAGGCGGAGGAGGTAATAGGACAGAAGGGCGGGCCAGAGGGCTGAGAGAGGTGTGTTTTTCTGGGCACCTTCAGAAGCTCATTTGCATACGTTTAAAAAAAATATCATGTTCTAGACGAGGGACACAGAAAACAAAGGTACCATTGTAATGAGGGTCAAAGAGTCTATAACCTGATCTGAGCAGTCTAAAACGCTCAGATTAGGTGAAAGACTCTCTTTAAAGACCATTTCAGTTAAGAAGTTCCTTTGTGGGGCTTACACAGTAGAAGCCACCAATAAATGACCTCATTTTAGAAATTACACCCCTCAAGTTATTCAAAACTGATTTTACAAACTTTATTACCTTTTAGGTGTTCCACAAGGATTAAAGCAAAATGGAGGGGAAATTTTAAAATTTCACAGTAACACAGCAAGGGTTAACAGCCAAAGAAACCTCAATCTTTACACTACGTGCAGAATTATTAGGCAAATGAGTATTTTGACCACATCATCCTCTTTATGCATGTTGTCTTACTCCAAGCTGTATAGGCTCGAAAGCCTACTACCAATTAAGCATATTAGGTGATGTGCATCTCTGTAATGAGAAGGGGTGTGGTCTTATGACATCAACACCCTATATCAGGTGTGCATAATTATTAGGCAACTTCCTTTCCTTTGGCAAAATGGGTCAAAAGAAGGACTTGACAGGCTCAGAAAAGTCAAAAATAGTGAGATATCTTGCAGAGGGATGCAGCACTCTTAAAATTGCAAAGCTTCTGAAGCGTGATCATCGAACAATCAAGCGTTTCATTCAAAATAGTCAACAGGGTCGCAAGAAGCGTGTGGAAAAACCAAGGCGCAAAATAACTGCCCATGAACTGAGAAAAGTCAAGCGTGCAGCTGCCAAGATGCCACTTGCCACCAGTTTGGCCATATTTCAGAGCTGCAACATCACTGGAGTGCCCAAAAGCACAAGGTGTGCAATACTCAGAGACATGGCCAAGGTAAGAAAGGCTGAAAGACGACCACCACTGAACAAGACACACAAGCTGAAACGTCAAGACTGGGCCAAGAAATATCTCAAGACTGATTTTTCTTGTGGGGCCTTTTTGGGTTGAGGATGGAGTCAAGCTCAACTCCCAGTCCTACTGCCAGTTTCTGGAAGACACCTTCTTCAAGCAGTGGTACAGGAAGAAGTCTGCAAGGTAAGAAAAACATGATTTTCATGCAGGACAATGCTCCATCACACGCGTCCAAGTACTCCACAACGTGGCTGGCAAGAAAGGGTATAAAAGAAGAAAATCTAATGACATGGCCTCCTTGTTCACCTGATCTGAACCCCATTGAGAACCTGTGGTCCATCATCAAATGTGAGATTTACAAGGAGGGAAAACAGTACACCTCTCTGAACAGTGTCTGGGAGGCTGTGGTTGCTGCTGCACGCAATGTTGATGGTGAACAGATCAAAACACTGACAGAATCCATGGATGGCAGGCTTTTGAGTGTCCTTGCAAAGAAAGGTGGCTATATTGGTCACTGATTTGTTTTTGTTTTGTTTTTGAATGTCAGAAATGTATATTTGTGAATTTTGAGATGTTATATTGGTTTCACTGGTAAAAATAAATAATTGAAATGGGTATATATTTGTTTTTTGTTAAGTTGCCTAATAATTATGTACAGTAATAGTCACCTGCACACACAGATATCCCCCTAAAATAGCTAAAACTAAAAACAAACTAAAAACTACTTCCAAAAATATTCAGCTTTGATATTAATGAGTTTTTTGGGTTCATTGAGAACATGGTTGTTGTTCAATAATAAAATTAATCCTCAAAAATACAACTTGCCTAATAATTCTGCACTCCCTGTAATACACTGATTCTACAGTTTACAGAAACTTCCCATATGTGGTCATAAACTGCTTTATGGGCACACGGCAGGGTGTAGAGGCAAAGGAGCGCCATATTGTTAACGGAGGGCAGATTTTGCTGGAATGGTTTTCAGGTGCCATGTCATATTTGAACAGCCCCTGAGGTACCCTAGAAAGAAAACCCCATAAAGTAACCTCATTTTGGAAATACCCCCCCTCAAGGAATAAATCTAGTGATGAAGTGAATGCTTTGACCCAACAAGTATTTTATAGAATTTTGAAACGCATGGCTGTGAAAATGAAAAATTAACTTTAATTTCCAATATAAAGTTGCTTTAGACCCACATTTTTCATTTCCACAAGGGGTAACAGGAGAAAATGCCCCCCAAAATGTTGTATGCATTTTTTCCGCAATACGGCAACACCTGATACGTGGTCATTAGAGATGAGCGAATTTCCGCTTATGAAATTCGTTCACACTTCGTTTGGTGGTAAAAGGTGAATTGCGTTATGGATTTCGTTACCACAGATCATAACGCAATTCTATGCTGGAATGCATAACGTAATGCTACTATCTTCTAAGAGCTTTTATACTGTCATCTGACGTGATTTTGCTTTATGTCCTCCACAAATGTGCATAAACCTATGTTAAATGCAATTGTTCAAGTCATTTTCCTGGTATACCAGCAGGTGGCAGCATCATTAATAAAGATAGTTTTAATGTTATGGCCGTTCAGGGTGGAACGATTCTGTTCCTGCCACAATTACAGAGCTACCAAGCAGATGACTTATTCTGCAAGCTCACGTTTAAAGCAGAAGCATTCATTTCTTGCCAATCATTGCTAAAACCTGCTGGGACCAAGAGACCAAGGCTGTATATTGCTTGTATACAAGTTATCTTCAGTAAACAGATTAATTTTGTAAACTGGGATTCATAAAACGTAGCATTTACTAAGTCATTTAAAATAGTGATTCACACTGGGTGAGAGACGACAATAACAACAAATTACCTCCACTATATCAAATCATATACTAATGAATGATAAAAAGGGTGGATCTTACCCCATCTTAGCAGGATCCACAAACCGTAGAGGAAGGTCCTGGCAGTTGGTAATACCTGGGACCAGTGTGACCAGGGTGCTTGTGTCGTAGTTGGCACTATATCCGCTCCTAATGCACCCTATTATGGCTTTCCTACCTTCCTAGGGGCAAGGGGCTGTTCTTATAGCCTGCCTAACACACATGGAGCACCCGCCCCCGACATGGGCGACCCCACACCGAACCTTTCCCTCAGTATGGGTCTAGTGTTCTATAAAGCCCTAATTACAACGCCCTACATGCCATGTTTCTGTCTTTCTTTCCAGACATCATCAGGGGACTTCGCACATGTATTCAAGGGCAATAGAGATCAAGGTGAGCCCAAATCACTGCCATTTGTGGTGAGAAACTGACTGACATGGGACACTTCCCATGTTACAGCAAGGATAAGAACTACCTACTATCCTGAGTGATGATACGAGCAGGGGCGTAGCTAGAAATGACTGGGCCCCATAGCAAAAAAATTTATGGGCCCCCCTCCCGGATCTCCCACCCCCACATACCTCTCAGACCTCCCACCCCTTCCAGAGCTCCCACCCAAACACCCCTCCAGTACCTCCCACCCCAGCATCCCCACACTCCTCCAAGACCTCCCACCCCCACACCCATCCTAAATCTCCCACTGCCAGTCCCCAGATATAATGGTCCAGACATCAAGTGTCCTGCTCCCCCCCACAATTTAATGGTTTAGACCTTGGAGATCCTGCGGCTTCCCCCTCAATAAATTGGTCTAGACCTCCAGGGTCCTGCTTCCCCCTAAATATAATGGTCCAGACCTCCAGGGTCCTGCTCCCCCTCCTCCCAAGATATAATGGTCCAGTGTCGTGTTCCCCCCTATATAATGGTCCAGACCATACCTCCAGGTCCTGCTCCCCCCTTCTCCTTAAATGTACTGGTCCAGACCTCCAGGGTCCTGCTCCCCCCTCCTCCCTAGATATAATGGTCCAGGACTCCAGAGTAAATTTTACCAGTCCCAGAGTCAGCCTGCCCTCACCTCACAGCCACTTGAACGTCTGCGCGCCCACACTCCAGCAGTGCTGCCAGGCCCAGCAGCACGCAGCTTTGCTGTAGGCTCCGCCTCTTCCACTTCCGGCCAGTAAGACTGCCGCCCAGACTGGGAGCGGGACCACTCCCTCTCCTCACTGCAGGTACGCCTCTCTGCCTCCAGCCGCCCCCTATCGCACTGCCCACAGCCTACAGGCCCTGCAGATAGCGCTTTCTCTGTCTGTCCTGGAGGGGCCTGCGACCCCTGTAGCTATACCACATGAATTAAAAAAATTATAATAATCCTCAGCAGGCAGCCCGGGCCCCCAGTGGCGTAGGGCCCCATAGCCATTGCTATGGCTGCTATGGTGATCCCTACGCCCATGGATACGAGGCTAGAACCACCTTGATCTCTATTGCCCTAGTAGGGGAGTTTACAGCCTGGGTAATAGGAACAATCATATTACACCTTGCTGCACTGATCGCAGATCCAAATTGCCATTATACAGCTCTGTAATTCCAGCAAACTGTTCTTGTTATTGGGGTGCACGTGCTGTTTGATACAGCCATTAACAGGGTTTATTACAAGGAAATATTTCTACATCTTATTTTCCCTTGTGCGGTACAGTTATATGTTCTAAAGCATTTTTTGGCTTGTATTAGTGGGGGACAAAAAGGGCTTATTAGTAGTGTTGATCGAGCACCAAAGTGCTAGGGTGCTCGGCCGAACACCTCGGGATGCTCGGGTGCTCTACCAAGCACCCGAGCACAATGGAAGTCAATGGGAAAACCTGAGCATTAAACCAGGCACCCCCTGCTCTGAAGAGGGGAGGGTGTCTGGTTCATAGCAAAAGGTCAGAAATTGATGGAAACACCACTGAAATGGTTCAGGAAGAGCATGGGGAGGATGTCTGGATGCATCTTGTACTACCAGGTGGCTACTGGGAACGATGTTGTCCGAGTAGTACGCCACTTTTACAGACTGACAATAATACACACCATACTGAAGATAAGATCGATTTTAGAGGAAAAATTGTTAGGAAACATTCTTTCCCGTATATAAAGTTCAAGTGCTGCCAAAAATTACAAGGAAGAGGCACTCCAATACAACCTGTATATCACATAAAGGAGGGCCTCATTCATATTGTGGTACAATTGTTCAGGTAGTGGGACTCCAACACTCATAAAGCCTATGCACTAAGTGAAAGGGCTGCCAAAAATTACAAGGAACCAGCACTCCAATACACCCTTTATTACACAAAAAGGAGGCATCATACACTCTTGAAAAATTATGATTGATGGCCTACTAGTGAGCTGACCCTGTAAAACATTATATGCGAGGGCCTGCAGGTGAGCTGACCCTGTAAAAGAATGTAGGTGAGGGCATGCAGGTGAGCTGACCGTGCAAAAGATTGTAGGTGAGGGCCTGCTGGTGAGCCAACCCTCTAAAAAATTATATGCGAGGGCCTGCAAAGAGCTGACACTCGGCGGTCAGTTCGCAGCGAACTTTGAGTGTTCGCGATCTGCCTAACATGCAAACATATGGCGATGTCCGCAGTTTTCCTGGGGGATGTGATTCAGAGGATCCTGCTCTGATTTTGGCTGATAGGGTGGTGGTCTCCGCTCTGTACCCCGAATTGGAGATCTAGGTGTTGGGAGTCCAGGAGGGGGCTCCTGAGTCTTGTCCCCCAGGGAGGTTGTTTGTTCCTGATGGACTGCGATACAAGGTATTCAAGGAACATCACGATACTGTCCTTGCTGGACATCCTGGTGGTAAGTCCACCTTTGATCTTGTTTCCCAGAGGTTCTGGTGGCCCGGGTTACATAAGAGTGTTGAGGATTACGTAGCAGCTTGTGAAACCTGTGCACGGTCAAAGGTTGCTCACACTCGACCTTCTGGTTCACTTCTTCCTTTGTCTATTCCGTCTCGTCCTTGGACGCACTTGTCTATGGAATTTATTACGGATCTGCCGAGTTCCTTCGGGAAAACAGTAATTTTGGTGTTTGTTGACCGTTTTAGTAAAATGGCTCACTATGTATCGTTTGCTAGTCTGCCCAATGCCAAGACTCAGATTTTTGTTGATAATATCGTGAAATTACATGGCATTCCCTCGGATGTGGTTTCTGATAGGGGTAAGCAGTTTGTCTCCAGGTTTTGGAGGGCGTTCTGCTCTTGGCTTGGCATTCAACGTTCGTTCTCTTCGGCTTTTCATCCGCAGTCGAATGGGCAGACAGAGCGTACTAATCAAAACCTGGAGACCTACTTGAGGTGCTTTGTGGCTGAGAATCCCTAGCAGTAATTGCTAAACAGTAATTGCCGTTCCCCACCGTCATCTTCTTGTGACTGTGGATGCTCAAGAGTTTGGGAATCAGGGCACAAGGTCTGTCCCTCTTTAAGCATGCTTGGTGAGAGGGCCAAATCAAGGAATGGCACTGAAAAGAGCTCCTCAGAATATCCGAGTGTGGGATCACTTGTTTGCCCAGACTCTCCATGGTGAGAGGAAGGAGGATCAGGGTCAGGATTGTGTTGAGCAGACTCTTGGCTACCAAGACTGGACTTGGTAGAAGACAGGGTGGTGCTTAATTGACTGGAAGCATTATCTGCTGCAATCCAACGACCACCTGCTTGCACTGGTCTGACTTCAAGAGTGATGTCCTGTGCCGCCCTGCAAACTGGGACATGAAGCTAGGTATCGTGGATGATTGTTTTTCTTGTGCTCTGGCAGCAGGCACAGTTTCACTGCACCCAGGGCCAAGGCCTTTGCGTGCACCATCAGCATCACGGCCACTTCCCTGTTCTTTACTACTTGCCTTCTTCATATTAAATGTTATATACAGGGAGTGCAGAATTATTAGGCAAGTTGTATTTTTGAGGATTAATTTTATTATTGAACAACAACCATGTTCTCAATGAACCCAAAAAACTCATTAATATCAAAGCTGAATATTTTTGGAAGTAGTTTTTAGTTTGTTTTTAGTTTTAGCTATTTTAGGGGGATATCTGTGTGTGCAGGTGACTATTACTGTGCATAATTACCATTTTACCAGTGAAACCAATATAACATCTCAACATTCACAAATATACATTTCTGACATTCAAAAACAAAACAAAAACAAATCAGTGACCAATATAGCCACCTTTCTTTGCAAGGACACTCAAAAGCCTGCCATCCATGGATTCTGTCAGTGTTTTGATCTGTTCACCATCAACATTGCGTGCAGCAGCAACCACAGCCTCCCAGACACTGAGAGGTGTACTGTTTTCCCTCCTTGTAAATCTCACATTTGATGATGGACCACAGGTTCTCAATGGGGTTTAGATCAGGTGAACAAGGAGGCCATGTCATTAGATTTTCTTCTTTTATACCCTTTCTTGCCAGCCACGTTGTGGAGTACTTGGACGCATGTGATGGAGCATTGTCCTGCATGAAAATCATGTTTTTCTTACCTTGCAGACTTCTTCCTGTACCACTGCTTGAAGAAGGTGTCTTCCAGAAACTGGCAGTAGGACTGGGAGTTGAGCTTGACTCCATCCTCAACCCAAAAAGGCCCCACAAGTCATCTTTGATGATACCAGCCCAAACCAGTACTCCACCTCCACCTTGCTGGCGTCTGAGTCGGACTGGAGCTCTCTGCCATTTACCAATCCAGCCACGGGCCCATCCATCTGGCCCATCAAGACTCACTCTCATTTCATCAGTCCATAAAACCTTAGAAAAATCAGTCTTGAGATATTTCTTGGCCCAGTCTTGACATTTCAGCTTGTGTGTCTTGTTCAGTGGTGGTCGTCTTTCAGCCTTTCTTACCTTGGCCATGTCTCTGAGTATTGCACACCTTGTGCTTTTGGGCACTCCAGTGATGTTGCAGCTCTGAAATATGGCCAAACTGGTGGCAAGTGGCATCTTGGCAGCTGCACGCTTGACTTTTCTCAGTTCATGGGCAGTTATTTTGCGCCTTGGTTTTTCCACACGCTTCTTGCGACCCTGTTGACTATTTTGAATGAAACGCTTGATTGTTCGATGATCACGCTTCAGAAGCTTTGCAATTTTAAGAGTGCTGCATCCCTCTGCAAGATATCTCACTATTTTTGACTTTTCTGAGCCTGTCAAGTCCTTCTTTTGACCCATTTTGCCAAAGGAAAGGAAGTTGCCTAATAATTATGCACACCTGATATAGGGTGTTGATGTCATTAGACCACACCCCTTCTCATTACAGAGATGCACATCACCTAATATGCTTAATTGGTAGTAGGCTTTCGAGCCTATACAGCTTGGAGTAAGACAACATGCATAAAGAGGATGATGTGGTCAAAATACTCATTTGCCTAATAATTCTGCACGTAGTGTATGCTTGAAAGTATGTCACACGTACAGTAGCGTAGGATTTGAAAGTGTATGCGCAAACAAATTTAAAAAGGTATTTGGGATGTGGAAACATCACACAGGAGATATCCCGCAGATAATCTCAATGCTGTCACCAGTGGCTAATAAAAAATTACAGGCAATATCACAGGTATTTGGGATGAGGAAACGTTATACACCAGTAATGTCACTGTCTGCAGCGTCTAAGGAAAAAGTACACTGGATGTCACAGATATTTTTTGGATGCAAACATGTTACACTGGAGATGTGGCACTGGTAATGTCACTGTCAGAAAAAGTACACTGCATGTCACAAATACATTTTTTCAGCAAACACGTTACACTGCAGCTGTGACGCTGGTAATGTCACTGTCCACAGCAGACACCGTCTACGGAAAAAGTACACTGGATGTAGGGGTGGGCGATATGGCCTAAAATCTATATTGCAATATAATTTTAAGCATGTGCGATATGCGATATATATTGCGATATATTGTTTTCTATATGGGGGGGGTGTTTAAATTTTTTTTTTTTTTTACTTTTTATTTATTAACTATTGGCCTCCTTAAGGGCTAGAACCCTTGTCATATTCACCCTAATAGAGCTCTATTAGGGTGAATAGGACTTTACACTCTCCCTGCTGCCCTGTGCATAGTGCACACAACAGCAGGGAGCTGACCATGGCGCCAGCCTCTCATGTGCTCCCCCAGCCTCTTATCTGCCCCCCCCCAGCCTCTTATCTGCCCCCCAGCCTCTGATCTGCCTCCCCCAACCTCTGATCTGCCCCCCAGCCTCTGATCTGCCCCCCCAGCCTCTGATCTTCTCCCCAGCCTCTGATCTGCCCCCCCAGCCTCTGATCTTCTCCCCAGCCTCTGATCTGCCCCCCTTCCCCAGCCTCTGATCTTCTCCCCAGCCTCTGATCTTCTCCCCAGCCTCTGATCTTCTCCCCCAGCCTCTGATCTGCCCCCCTTCCCCAGCCTCTGATCTTCTCCCCCAGCCTCTGATCTGCCCCCCTTCCCCAGCCTCTGATCTTCTCCCCCAGCCTCTGATCTGCCCCCTTCCCCAGCCTCTGATCTTCTCCCCAGCCTCTGATCTGCCCCCCTTCCCCAGCCTCTGATCTGCCCCCCCAGCCTCTGATCTGCCCCCCCCAGCCTCTGATCTGCCCCCCCCAGCCTCTGATCTGCCCCCCTTCCCCAGCCTCTGATCTTCTCCCCAGCCTCTGATCTGCCCCCCTTCCCCAGCCTCTGATCTTCTCCCCCAGCCTCTGATCTGCCCCCCATCCCCAGCCTCTGATCTTCTCCCCCAGCCTCTGATATGTCCCCTCTGGTAACGCAAACCCCCCCCTCCCTCCCTCCCCAGTATTAATCATTGGTGGCAGTGGCCACAGGGTCCCCCTCCTCCCCCCCATCATTGGTGGCAGTTTGCAGTTCCGATCAGAGCCCCAGCAGTGTAATGCTGGGGCTCCGATCGGTTACCATGGCAGCCAGGAGTCACGCTGCTGAAGTCCTGGCTGCCATGGTATGTTAGTGAGCAGAGAGCAGCGCATTATACTCACGTGCGCTGTGGTCGCCGGTCGCTCCTTCTTCTCATAGGTCTGTGCGGCGCATTGCTAATGCTGTAAGCATTAGCAATCCGCCGCACAGACAGAAGAAGGAGCGACCGGCGGCCACAGCGCACGTAAGTATAATGCGCTGCTCTCTGCTCACTAACATACCATGGCAGCCAGGACTTCAGCAGCGTGACTCCTGGCTGCCATGGTAACCGATCGGAGCCCCAGCATTACACTGCTGGGGCTCCGATCGGAACTGCAAACTGCCACCAATGATGGGGGGGAGGAGGGGGACCCTGTGGGATATGGCCGGCACATTCATTGGTAGCGCAGTGGCCACAGTCCCTCCCCTCCTCCTACTCTGTCCTCATTGGTGTTCAGCGGTAGCCGCGCACAGTGGGGAGGGATTCCCTCCTCCTCCTCCCCCCTCCGCTGTGCCGGCCGGCTCAGGAGAACATGGTGCGCGCGATCATATCGCGGTCCGGCGATATAGGCGATATGGCGAAAATCCATATCGTGGCCCAAATTCATATCGCATATCGCCTATACCGCCCACCCCTAACTGGATGTCACAGATATTTTGGGATGCGCACACTTTGCACTGGAGATGTAGCGCAGCTAATGTCAATTTCTGCAGCGGACACCGTCTATGGAAAAAGTACACTGGATGTCACAGATATTTTTTGGATGTGCACACTTTACACAGGAGATGTGGCGCAGCTAAAGTCACTGACCGCAGCGGACACCATCTACGGAAAAAGTACACTGGATGTCACAGATATTTTTTGGATATGCACACTTTACACAGGAGATGTGGCGCAGCTAAAGTCACTGTCCGCAGCGGACACCGTCAACGGAAAAAGTACACTGGATGTCAGATATTTTTTGGATGCGCACTCTTTACACTGAAGATGTGGCACAGCTAATGTCAATTTCCGCAGCGGACACCATCTACGGAAAAAGTATACTAGATGTCGCAGATATTTTTGGGATGCGCACACTTTATACAGGAGATGTGGCACAGCTAATTTGCCATTTGCAGAAGGAGGATTCAGAGCTGGGTGAGGACGGCCAAAGGGGGAAGCAGGCCATGGGCGGGTGACAGATGGTGGGGGGAACCACAAGCCCTGAGCAGGAGCTGGGGAGGGAGGAGAGCAGAGGAGCTTCCTAACTGTATCCTGCTGTTTATTGTATAATGTGAAGCAGGCAGTGCAGCCAGGACAGGCCTCCCCTCTCCGTATGATGTGTAGAGACAGGCCTCACCAATAGAATTTCAGCTGTACAGTGTTTGTTGGGAGTGGCCTATTATATGTAGGAGGGGCTTTTAATAATGGGCAGGGGAAAAAATAGGCCGATTGATTGGATTTGCCCCCCAGGACTAAGGCTGCCAGCCCTCTCCTGTCTGCAAGAGATCCTAAAAATGGCCAGGAAACTTTGCATGTACTTCAGCCACTTGTACACCGCAAAGCACACCTTCCTGGATCTGAAGTGGCAGCATGGCATCCCCCAACATAGACTGATATGCGATGTTTCCACCCGTTGGAATTACACCCTCCATATGTTTGACCGACTAGCCGAACAGAGAAAGACCATAAACAATTTCTTGATGATCCAAGTGGACAGGAGTACTCCCCTGTGTAACTTCAATGTCAGCCAGTGGCAGCTCATGCATGACACCTGCCGTTTGCTCAGGCCCTTTGAGGAGGCCACGTTATTTGTCAGTTGCCAGGACTACAGGATGACCAATGTCATTACACTGCTTCATGTCCTAGAATAGATGCTGGTAAATCTGGCTGGTCAGGGGACTGAAAACGTGGCGCCTAGATCTCACGCCCACATGAGCTCTGTGGGGGCTGAACTGGAGGAGGAGGAGGACATTGGAGCACAAAAAATGTGTAGCGAAATGGGTGGTTTTTCTACATAGGTGACAGGAGAGGAGGAGCAGGAGCAGCCAGAGGAGCTACAGGGCGATGAGGAAGACGAGGCAGAGGACCCAGATACACCGTGGCAGTATGCAGTGGAGATGGAGGCAGGGAGTCCCTCCAAGTCACTTGCACAAATGGCCCAATGCATGCTCACTTGCTTGCGTAGTGACAGCCGAGTTGTCACCATTCGGCAGAGGGATGACTTCTGGCTCTCCACCTTGTTGGACCCTCGCTACAGGTCCAAAATGGGGGCCTTTTTTACATCCGCTGAGAGGGAGGACAAACTGAACTACTATAGAGAGTAGGGTATAATTCACACTCAGTTCAATGCGTTTTAGTAGACCGCGCGTATTTCAGGTAACCACTCCAATCAGAGTATCCACTTCTGCACGTATGAGTAAAACATTAGTCTCCACCGGAATCACTCTTCCTCCACTGACTCCGATAGGATACCAAAATCACACTGATAGTGAAGTACTGCTACTGTCGATTGCAAGCACAGGCGCACAGTAATATGCAGACACTTCAAACAAGCGATATAGAAGCGAGTACATCAAGGTCCTCTTTCCCGATAGTAATCCTATGAGGAGTTCGCTACAATAGTGAAGCACCATCTCCAATTTGTATAGAACAAGTATTTATTATACTCACAAATTCCATATAAGGTATAAGGAATTCACAGATAAAAAGCAGCAGCCTTTTGCACGCCCGACCCGGGTTTCGCCTTAGACTTCGTCAGGGGCATTGACCTCAATCATCAACACTTGTTTAAATATCCACCCTTAAACTCCTCCTTAGTTACACTGGGTCACAATGCTGCTCAAATTAAATAAAAACATACATTTTCTTTTAAAAATAACAAACAATCAAATGAATCCAAAGGACTTAACCTATAATGTTAATATTTTACGCTCTCATTGGTTATGTTCCCATTTTTATCTGCATCAAACGTAGCTTCATTCATAAAATCACTCCACCACACAACTTGTCACATGACTATTTCTCCACCAATGATGATGCAAAACGATCGATATATCTTAAACCCTTATTTATTTATTTTTTTCTTATATATTACTGAAATCAAGAAAAAATCAAGGGGATTTAAACCTGAAGCAAATCTCACACATCCTTCTCCCAAACTTAAAGAGGACCTTTCACTCGTATACAAACTAAAAACTAACTCTATCTGTGGACAGAGCGGCGCCCAGGGGTCCCCCTGCACTTACTAGTATGCCTGGGCGCCGCTCCATTCGCCCGGTATAGGCTCTGGTGTCTCATCTCCGTCTGTTGTATTGGACTGATTTTTTGTAGGAGGCGTGTCCTATGCTCCAGCACTGGCCAATCGCAGCACACAGCTCATAGACTGGCTATGAGCTATGCGCTGCGATTGGCCAGCACTGCAGCAAGGGACACGCCTCCTACAAAAAATCAGTCCAATACAACAGACGGAGCTGAGACACCAGAGCCTATACCGGGCGAACGGAGCGGCGCCCAGGCATACTAGTAAGTGCAGGGGGACCCCTGGGCGCCGCTCTGCTCACAGATAGAGTTAGTTTTTAGTTTGTATACGAGTGAAAGGTCCTCTTTAATATGTATTTATATATTCACGATTCGCACTCGTTCCATGTTACTACCATAGACCCATTCATAAATCCATTTCACCATGTGATCAAACACGTAGTTAGTCACATGGTTTTGCACCAGCCAATCACAGCCTTAATCCACCGAACAAAAACAATAAGAATAGTATATTCTATTTTCAATATAGGAACACACTCCTCTAGCCGGTCAGACAAGGTTTCAGGTCAAACTCCACATTTAACCCACGGGGCTGGATCGTGTCAAGATCATAAATCCACTTCACCTCCTTCCGATCAATCTTGGCCACAGTGTCTCCCCCCCCCCCCCCCCCCCCCACCAATTCGCCTTCACCAGTCCGATCCCCACAAAGGTAAGTCGCCTCAGATTTTTTTGATGCGTGATTTTCAAATGCAGCGATACGCCATGTGTCTCTAATCCCTTTGTAATATTCCTGATGTGTTCTTGTATACGTGTCTTCAATTTTCGCATGGTGCGGCCCACATACTGGAGGCCACACGGGCACTCCAGCATGTAGACTACTCCTGCGTTTTCACAGGTGATGTTCCCCTTGATCTTAAAGTCCCTATTTATTTTCATGGAATGAACAGTAGTCACTTTACACTGTCTTTTGCTTTTGTCCCTATTTTTGCATGGGAGGCAAAAACTGCGCCAGGAGAATTTATCTCCTCCTTTTCTGACATTTTCAGTGGGAATCGCACTGCGCACCAAATGATTACCGAGGTTGGGGGCTTTTTTTAAAACAATATCCGGGCGGTCAGGAATTTCTTTACCTATTAAAAAAACCAGTGTCAGGCAGCTGCTGCCAAGGCCAATAATATAATGGGTTGCATCAGAAGGGGCATAGATGCCCGTGATAAGGACATAGTCCTACCACTTTACAAATCGCTAGTCAGACCACACATGGAGTACTGTGTACAGTTCTGGGCTCCTGTAAACAAGGCAGACATAGCAGAGCTGGAGAAGGTCCAGAGAAGGGCAACTAAAGTCATAACTGGAATAGGGCAACTACAGTACCCTGAAAGATTATCAAAATTAGGGTTACTCACTTTAGAAAAAAGACGACTGAGGGGAGATCTAATTACTATGTATAAATATATCAGGGGTCAGTACAGAGTGAGTACAATAAAGGAATTCAGGAGGGGCCTGGATGTATTTTTCTGGAGTGTAATAATATTACAGGCTATAGCTACTAGAGAGGGGTCGTTGATCCAGGGAGTAGGGATGAGCGAACCCGAACTGTATAGTTCGGGTTCGTACCGAATTTTGGGGTGTCCGTGACACGGACCCGAACCCGGACATTTTCGCAAAAGTCCGGGTTCGGTGTTCGTCGCTTTCTTGGCGCTTTCGTGACGCTTTCTTGGCGCTTTTTGAAAGGCTGCAAAGCAGCCAATCAACAAGCGTCATACTACTTGCCCCAAGAGGCCGTCACAGCCATGCCTACTATTGGCATGGCTGTGATTGGCCAGAGCACCATGTGACCCAGCCTCTATTTAAGCTGGAGTCACATAGCGCCGCCCGTCACTCTGCTCTGATTAGCGTAGGGAGAGGTTGCGGCTGCGACAGTAGGGCGAGATTAGGCAGATTAACTCCTCCAAAAGACTCCATCCAATGATCGATCTGCAGCTGTGCATCATTGAGCTGCTGAAATTCAATTGCTCACTGTTTTTAGGCTGCCCAGACCGTTTGTCAGTCACTTTTTTCTGGGGTGATCGGCGGCCATTTTGTGTCTTGTGCGGTGCTGCGACCAAGTGCATCCAAGCTGCGACCAAGTGCATTTAACCCTCAATGGTGTGGTTGTTTTTTGGCTAAAGCCTACATCAGGGTGAAGCTGTCACACCAAGTGCATTTAACCAGCAATAGTCTGTTTATTTTTTGGCCATATACTACATCAGGGGCAAGCTGCGCCTGTCACCAAGTGCATTTAACCCTCAATGGTGTGGTTGTTTTTTGGCTGAAGCCTACATCAGGGTGAAGCTGTCACACCAAGTGCATTTAACCAGCAATAGTCTGTTAATTTTTTGGCCATATACTACATCAGGGGCAAGCTGCGCCCGTCACCAAGTGCATTTAACCCTCAGTAGTGTGGTTGGTCAAGCTGTGACACCAAGTGCATTTAACCAGCAATAGTCTGTTCATTTTTTGGCCATATACTACATCAGGGGCAAGCTGCGCCCGTCACCAAGTGCATTTAACCCTCAGTAGTGTGGTTGGTCAAGCTGTCACACCAAGTGCATTTAACCAGCAATAGTCTGTTAATTTTTTGGCCATATACTACATGAGGGGCAAGCTGCGCCCGTCACAAAGTGCATTTAACCCTCAGTAGTGTGGTTGGTCAAGCTGTTACACCAAGTGCATTTAACCAGCAATAGTCTGTTCATTTTTTGGCCATATACTACATCAGGGGCAAGCTGCGCCCGTCACCAAGTGCATTTAACCCTCAGTAGTGTGGTTGGTCAAGCTATCACACCAAGTGCATTTAACCAGCAATAGTCTGTTCATTTTTTGGCCATATACTAAATCAGGGGCAAGCTGCGCCCGTCACCAAGTGCATTTAACCAGCAATAGTCTGTTCATTTTTTGGCCATATACTACATCAGGGGCAAGCTGCGCCCGTCACCAAGTGCATTTAACCCTCAGTAGTGTGGTTGGTCAAGCTATCACACCAAGTGCATTTAACCAGCAATAGTCTGTTCATTTTTTGGCCATATACTAAATCAGGGGCAAGCTGCGCCCGTCACCAAGTGCATTTAACCAGCAATAGTCTGTTCATTTTTTGGCCATATACTACATCAGGGGCAAGCTGCGCCCGTCACCAAGTGCATTTAACCCTCAGTAGTGTGGTTGGTCAAGCTATCACACCAAGTGCATTTAACCAGCAATAGTCTGTTCATTTTTTGGCCATATACTAAATCAGGGGCAAGCTGCGCCCGTCACCAAGTGCATTTAACCAGCAATAGTCTGTTCATTTTTTGGCCATATACTACATCAGGGGCAAGCTGCGCCCGTCACCAAGTGCATTTAACCCTCAGTAGTGTGGTTGGTCAAGCTATCACACCAAGTGCATTTAACCAGCAATAGTCTGTTCATTTTTTGGCCATATACTAAATCAGGGGCAAGCTGCGCCTGTCACCAAGTGCATTTAACCAGCAATAGTCTGTTCATTTTTTGGCCATATACTACATCAGGGGCAAGCTGCGCCCGTCACCAAGTGCATTTAACCCTCAGTAGTGTGGTTGGTCAAGCTGTGACACCAAGTGCATTTAACCAGCAATAGTCTGTTCATTTTTTGGCCATATACTACATCAGGGGCAAGCTGCGCCCGTCACCAAGTGCATTTAACCCTCAGTAGTGTGGTTGGTCAAGCTGTGACACCAAGTGCATTTAACCAGCAATAGTCTGTTCATTTTTTGGCCATATACTACATCAGGGGCAAGCTGCGCCCGTCACCAAGTGCATTTAACCAGCAATAGTGTGGTTATTTTTTGGCCATATCCCAGTCTAATTCTGTTAGTAAATCCATACCGGTCACCCAGCGCCTAAATACTAGGCCTCAAATTTATATCCCGCTAAATCTCTCGTTACCGCTGTCCTGTTGTGGCTGGGAAAGTTATTTAGTGTCCGTCAAAGCACATTTTTTGTTCTGGGTTGAAATACAATTCCCAATTTAGCAATTTCATAATTTAGTGGTTTCTGCTATATCAGAGCTATTTGAAATCTATCCCTAAAATGGTATATAATATTCAAGGTGCACATAGGGTGATTCAGAATAACTTCACACACACGCTACTGTGCATTTCCAAGTCCAATTCTGTTAGTAAATCCATACCGGTCACCCAGCGCCTAAATACTAGGCCTCAAATTTATATCCCGCTAAATCTCTCGTTACCGCTGTCCTGTTGTGGCTGGGAAAGTTATTTAGTGTCTGTCAAAGCACATTTTTTGTTCTGGGTTGAAATACAATTCCCAATTTAGCAATTTCATAATTTAGTGGTTTCTGCTATATCAGAGCTATTTGAAATCTATCCCTAAAAGGGTATATAATATTCAAGGTGCACATAGGGTCATTCAGAATAACTTCACACACACGCTACTGTGCATTTCCAAGTCCAATTCTGTTAGTAAATCCATACCGGTCACCCAGCGCCTAAATACTAGGCCTCAAATTTATATCCCGCTGAATTTGAATACAATACATTGGGCCAAATAATATTTTTGTTGTTGTGGTGAACCATAACAATGAGGAAAACATCTAGTAAGGGACGCGGACGTGGACATGGTCGTGGTGGTGTTAGTGGACCCTCTGGTGCTGGGAGAGGACGTGGCCGTTCTGCCACATCCACACGTCCTAGTGTACCAACTACCTCAGGTCCCAGTAGCCGCCAGAATTTACAGCGATATATGGTGGGGCCCAATGCCGTTCTAAGGATGGTAAGGCCTGAGCAGGTACAGGCATTAGTCAATTGGGTGGCCGACAGTGGATCCAGCACGTTCACATTATCTCCCACCCAGTCTTCTGCAGAAAGCGCACAGATGGCGCCTGAAAACCAACCCCATCAGTCTGTCACATCACCCCCATGCATACCAGGAAAACTGTCTCAGCCTCAAGTTATGCAGCAGTCTCTTATGCTGTTTGAAGACTCCGCTGGCAGGGTTTCCCAAGGGCATCCACCTAGCCCTTCCCCAGCGGTGAAAGACATAGAATGCACTGACGCACAACCACTTATGTTTCCTGATGATGAGGACATGGGAATACCAACCCAGCATGTCTCTGATGATGACGAAACACAGGTGCCAACTGCTGCGTCTTTCTGCAGTGTGCAGACTGAACAGGAGGTCAGGGATCAAGACTGGGTGGAAGACGATGCAGGGGACGATGAGGTCCTAGACCCCACATGGAATGAAGGTCGTGCCACTGACTTTCACAGTTCGGAGGAAGAGGCAGTGGTGAGACCGAGCCAACAGCGTAGCAAAAGAGGGAGCAGTGGGCAAAAGCAGAACACCCGCCGCCAAGAGACTCCGCCTGCTACTGACCGCCGCCATCTGGGACCGAGCACCCCAAAGGCAGCTTCAAGGAGTTCCCTGGCATGGCACTTCTTCAAACAATGTGCTGACGACAAGACCCGAGTGGTTTGCACGCTGTGCCATCAGAGCCTGAAGCGAGGCATTAACGTTCTGAACCTGAGCACAACCTGCATGACCAGGCACCTGCATGCAAAGCATGAACTGCAGTGGAGTAAACACCTTAAAACCAAGGAAGTCACTCAGGCTCCCCCTGCTACCTCTTCTGCTGCTGCCGCCTCGGCCTCTTCTGCTGCTGCCGCCTCGGCCTCTTCTGCTGCTGCCGCCTCGGCCTCTTCCTCCGCCTCTGGAGGAACGTTGGCACCTGCCGCCCAGCAAACAGGGGATGTACCACCAACACCACCACCACCACCTCCGTCACCAAGCGTCTCAACCATGTCACACGGCAGCGTTCAGCTCTCCATCTCACAAACATTTGAGAGAAAGCGTAAATTCCCACCTAGCCACCCTCAATCCCTGGCCCTGAATGCCAGCATTTCTAAACTACTGGCCTATGAAATGCTGTCATTTAGGCTGGTGGACACAGACAGCTTCAAACAGCTCATGTCGCTTGCTGTCCCACAGTATGTTGTTCCCAGCCGCCACTACTTCTCCAAGAGAGCCGTGCCTTCCCTGCACAACCAAGTATCCGATAAAATCAAGTGTGCACTGCGCAACGCCATCTGTAGCAAGGTCCACCTAACCACAGATACGTGGACCAGTAAGCACAGCCAGGGACGCTATATCTCCCTAACTGCACACTGGGTAAATGTAGTGGCAGCTGGGCCCCAGGCGGAGAGCTGTTTGGCGCACGTCCTTCCGCCGCCAAGGATCGCAGGGCAACATTCTTTGCCTCCTGTTGCCACCTCCTCCTTCTCGGCTTCCTCCTCCTCTTCTTCCACCTGCTCATCCAGTCAGCCACACACCTTCACCACCAACTTCAGCACAGCCCGGGGTAAACGTCAGCAGGCCATTCTGAAACTCATATGTTTGGGGGACAGGCCCCACACCGCACAGGAGTTGTGGCGGGGTATAGAACAACAGACCGACGAGTGGTTGCTGCCGGTGAGCCTCAAGCCCGGCCTGGTGGTGTGTGATAATGGGCGAAATCTCGTTGCAGCTCTGGGACTAGCCAATTTGACGCATGCTTGGCGCATGTGCTGAATTTGGTGGTGCAGAAGTTCATACACAACTACCCCGACATGTCAGAGCTGCTGCATAAAGTGCGGGCCGTCTGTTCGCGCTTCCGGCGTTCACATCCTGCTGCTGCTCGCCTGTCTGCGCTACAGCGTAACTTCGGCCTTCCCGCTCACGCCTCATATGCGACGTGCCCACCAGGTGGAACTCCACCTTGCACATGCTGGACAGACTGTGCGAGCAGCAGCAGGCCATAGTGGAGTTTCAGCTGCAGCACGCACGGGTCAGTCGCACTACAGAACAGCACCACTTTACCACCAATGACTGGGCCTCCATGCGAGACCTGTGTGCCCTGTTGCGCTGTTTCGAGTACTCCACCAACATGGCCAGTGGCGATGACGCCGTTATCAGCGTTACAATACCACTTCTATGTCTCCTTGAGAAAACACTTAGGGCGATGATGGAAGAGGAGGTGGCCCAGGAGGAGGAGGAGGAAGAGGGGTCATTTTTAGCACTTTCAGGCCAGTCTCTTCGAAGTGACTCAGAGGGAGGTTTTTGGCAACAGCAGAGGCCAGGTACAAATGTGGCCAGCCAGGGCCCACTACTGGAGGACGAGGAGGACGAGGATGAGGAGGAGGTGGAGGAGGATGAGGATGAAGCATGGTCACAGCGGGGTGGCACCCAACGCAGCTCGGGTCCATCACTGGTGCGTGGCTGGGGGGAAAGGCAGGACGATGACGATACGCCTCCCACAGAGGACAGCTTGTCTTTACCCCTGGGCAGCCTGGCACACATGAGCGACTACATGCTGCAGTGCCTGCGCAACGACAGCAGAGTTGCCCACATTTTAACCTGTGCGGACTACTGGGTTGCCACCCTGCTGGATCCACGCTACAAAGACAATGTGCCCACCTTACTTCCTGCACTGGAGCGTGATAGGAAGATGCGCGAGTACAAGCGCACGTTGGTAGATGCGCTACTGAGAGCATTCCCAAATGTCACAGGGGAACAAGTGGAAGCCCAAGACAAAGGCAGAGGAGGAGCAAGAGGTCGCCAAGGCAGCTGTGTCAATGCCAGCTCCTTTGAGGGCAGGGTTAGCATGGCAGAGATGTGGAAAACTTTTGT
Organism: Bufo gargarizans; assembly: GCF_014858855.1. Classification (NCBI taxonomy): domain Eukaryota; kingdom Metazoa; phylum Chordata; class Amphibia; order Anura; family Bufonidae; genus Bufo; species Bufo gargarizans. The sequence goes on along the minus strand of NC_058089.1, from coordinate 7,118,546 downwards.
CAACACGCCACAGCTAACTGCACCACCACCTGATACGCAACGTGTTAGCAGGAGGCAACATTTCACTAACATGGTGGAACAGTACATGTGCACACCCCTCCACGTACTGACTGATGGTTCGGCCCCATTCAACTTCTGGGTCTCTAAATTGTCCACGTGGCCAGAGCTAGCCTTTTATGCCTTGGAGGTGCTGGCCTGCCCGGCGGCCAGCGTTTTGTCTGAACGTGTATTCAGCACGGCAGGGGGCGTCATTACAGACAAACGCAGCCGCCTGTCTACAGCCAGTGTGGACAAGCTGACGTTCATAAAAATGAACCAGGCATGGATCCC